>NC_000075.6:112582143-112882143 GCF_000001635.26 Mus musculus | reverse complement strand
ATAGCTACAAAATTAGGAATCAACTATTTCTCTACAGTCCAGGTATTTGGTCACAAGGTTGTGTTGTCTGTGTTTGTGCATGTTAAACGGTGAGCTGGGATTCTGGGATTGGGGAAATGATGTCACAGATATTGCAACTTTAAGTATTAAAGTAGTTGCTTTTCAAAATATTTGGCTTCTTTTGTTTTGAGACAGGGTCTCATTATGTAGCTCTGGCTGGTCTGGAATTCACTTGTGTAGACTAGGCTGGCCTAGAACTTAAAGAGACCAGCCTTCCTCTGCTTCCTGAGTACTGGTATTAAAACTATGCACTGCCACGCCCAGCTACTTTTGGCATTTTGAGACCGTCTTGCTCTGTAGAACAGAATGACTCTGAAATTATGATTTATCCTCTTGCTTTAGAGTCCCAAGTGTTCGAATTACAACTATGTACCCCATAGCTGCCTCACAGTGAAAAGGATAAAAATAAATCTTTGTTTACATTATTTATTCGTGTGCATGTGTATTGTGTGTACATGTGTTTGTATGTGTCTCCCATATGTGAACAGAAGAACATGTGGGATCTCCTGGAGCTGGACTTACCCAGAGGTATGGGACACACAAGATGGGACCCAGCTAGGCACAGAGTTGAGGTCCAGTAGAAGAGAAGTTTAGCCACTAAGCCATCTGTCCATCCCCCAAAGTGACAAATTTCATGTTGAAACTAAACATTACCAATATGGTGATTATGAAAAGACTTTAGAATTCTCAAAGAATACTCAGACATGACAGTCATTTTGATAACATAATATTAAGAGAAATTAAAGACAAACACCCTATTTCCATCAGGAACAGGGAGATACCCTGTGTGGTGGTTTGACTACGCTTGGCCCACAACCACTACTAGTGGGTGTGGCCTTGTTGGAGGAAGTGTGCCACCCTGTGGGTGGGCTTTGAGGGCTCCTAGTCCTCAAGCTTCACCCAGTGTTGAAGAGTGTCTTCTGGCTGCCTTCAAATCAAGATGTCGAACCCTTGGCTCCTTTTCTAGTAGTGTCTGCCTAGACACTGTTGTACTTCCCACCATGATGATAATGAACTGAATCTCTGAAACTGTGAGCCAGCCTCAGTTAAATGCTTGCCTTGATAAAAGTTGTCGTGGCCATAGTGAATCTTCACACCAATGAAAACCTAACTAAGATGCCCTTGGAACAGTGTACCTGCAGATGTTGCAGTAAATTCTTATTCTGAGCTTTGATTAATTCATGCTGAAGTCTGCTTTGTCATTGGAGACTCAGAGACACTTCACACATAAGAACTTGTCTTACCTCCCAACTCCCAGTTACTTGTCCTGCTTCTCAGTTCTTTCCTGTTGCTCTGGGAAAATTCCCTTACAAAAGCAATTTAAGGGAGAGAAGGTTTCTTTAGCCCACAATTCCAAACTCTATTATTGTGTGGAGGGCTAAGGCAGCAGGAACCTGACACAGTAGTAATTCACCCACAGTCAAGATCTATAGACACAAGCATACATATAAATGAATGACTACATAACTAAATAAATCTAAACATATGAAGAGCAATATAGAAGATATTTGAGGCTGATCTCTGGTGTTCACATATACATCTATAGGAAAGATACACACAAAGAAGCCCACGTACACATAGAACTCCTCACATACATACCATCTCCCTAAACACATATCCCCATGCTCACTGCGCCCCTCCCCCCACCCCGGCCCGGATTATTCACCACTTATTCAGAGTAAAATTCAGATGTCCTGTAGATTATTGTTTTAGTTTTCTTTTGGAAAGGCCATTAGTTTGATGAAACATTTTCTGTAGAACACACACACACACACACACACAAACACACACGCATATCTATATCTATGTCTATGTCTAATCTATATCTATATCTATCTATATCTATAAATCTATCATCTATCTATCTATCTATCTATCTATCTATCTATCTATCTATCTATCTATCTATCTATCTATCTACCTAACTATCTATCATCTATAGAGAGAGAGTATAGTGCTGGCCTGCTATAGTTAGTGTTAAATGTCAACTTGACATAATCTAGAATCATATGGGAAGGGAGTTGACCCTGTGGACACATTTGTGGAACATTATCTTGATATAGTAATTGAGAAATAAAGACTCACCTACCCTGGGTGCCACTATTCCTTAGGCAGAGGATTCTAAATTGTATGAAAGTGGTAGGTATAGTGAACTGAACACTAGAGTATGTTCATAAATTCACTGCATTTTGCTCTTGACTGTGGATTTAATTCTGTTATTATAGTCTTTGTGTTGCTTTATTCCTTTTGTCATTATACTCCTATATATATTTGGGACAATTGAATATCTTTTTAAAAAATCCTTTCTGTCTCCTCTATTGGCTTTTTAAGTTCAGTAATATATATTATCTCATGCTCAACTCAGTGCTTGGAATTTTTTAATAGAACCTTATTTCTTAACCACAGTTATTTTATGTAACCTAACAAATAAGCCACTATTGCCTACATAATTTGAAATGCAGATGATGAAATGCTGTTTATGCCCTGGAAAGGACTTAGACTTTAACTGAGAAGAAGGAATAGAGTCTATATAATGGGATGTGTCAAAATGGAAATACATACATACAAGTCTAAGAAAGCAAATAAACAGAGACTATGTAGGTTCATATAGGTGTATGAGAAAGAGATCTTTAAGTGGGATATTGAAGTATGGGTTATTTGCAAATATTCACATAGAGCAGTGGTTCTCAACCTGTGAGTTGCAACCCCTTTGGGGTCAAATGACCCTTTCACAGAGATCACTTAAGACCATCAGAAACATCAGATATTTACATTATAGTTCCTAATGTTAGCAAAATTATACTTATGAAGTAGCAATGAAAATAATTTTATGGTTGGCGGCCACTACAACATGAGGAACTGTATTAAAGAACCAGTGACATAGAACAAGAAGATGATCATATGAGCAAATGCTGACCTTCGCAACAGTACTGGTGTAGGGCTTGTCTGTGAAGAGGAGATGAAACCTCAAAACAAGCAAGTTCTAGGAAACAACTTATTCTCAGGCCAGAGTTTGGATCTGAACCACAAGCTGCCGATTGTGTGGAGTGCTTGAAGAAGTGTGAACCATCTAGATGACTTGGCTTGATAAAAGTCACAGGTGTGGTCATGTGTCAAAAGATGGCGGCTACAGTGAGAAGTGCAGGGATAGAGAATCCATGCTCCATCTTGAAGATAACAAAACTGACAATCTAAGGACTGATGTGACTTAATCAAGTGAGAATATTGCTCACAGTAAAGCTTTCAATGATATTGAATATAATGATACAATTCTTTTGTAATGAAGGTACACTAATATTTTTAATTAAAATGTTATAAGCATGAGAGTGAAGATGTCACGTCCCTATAGAACCCTAAAGAGAACAGGAATGAGTTAGGCAACCAACAGCTCTTACAAGAGGACAAATGTTCTTCTGTTCTAAACCTTCATAAAACACATACATTGCAATGTACTCCACAAATAGATTTTCCACATGATATATCAGTCAAGTCAATTTAACTTTTCTCACTCTTCCATTTTAATCCAGATACATGATTGACAGATACTATGCTTGGTTGGCAGACATAATGATTTAACTATAAACATTTCATTAGCCTTGCAAGATCATCTTAATAAAAGAACATGAAGGAGACACACATAAGAGGCAGATGTGCACATTCTGAAGCCAATGCATTGTGACTGAATTCCATCAAAGTGAGGAATCAAGTAGAAGTTTATATAAAATGTTTCTCAACGTGTTTGGCCTACACTGAATCAGCATCCCCAAACAGGCAAGTACCACAAAAGAAAATACAGAGGCTAAATGCTCTCTTGCTCCTTGGATTTTAGTGCTATGAAGAGACACCATGACAACAGCAACTCTTATAAAGAAAAACATTTAATTGGGGTTGGCTTACAGATCAAAGGTCTAGTCCATTATCTTCACGATGGAAAGCATGGCAGCATCCAAACAGGCATGGTGCAGGAGGAGCTAAGATTTCTACATCTTGAACTACAGGCAGTAGGAAAGAGAATGAGTCAGTGAACCCAGGTTTAAGCTTCTGCAACCTCAAAGTGCACCCTAATTAAAGACACCAAAAAGACGACACCGACTCCAACAAGGCCACACCTCCTATAATGTCTCTCAGTATGAGCGTCAAACCACTGCACACTGTTGAGTTAGATAGTTAGATTCTAAATTGTCTTATTCAATCCTCTCATTTTCAGACTTCAGATGGCTGTATGGTGTCATAGAAAATATCACAATGAAAATAATAAGGAACTACTCCTTGTCCCATCAGTTGCCATTGGACCTTCCAAGCCGCTTGGGTCTCTTGTACTCCCAAAGGACCTCCTTGTTAATCTAGCTACCACAAAACAATTAACTTGTTAGCTTCCTAGTGTCTTGACTGCCATGTCCAGATGTTTATGTTGGACTCTCAACAGCTTGCTTCAGCCACTAGCACAGCTGGGCTGTAAACATAACAGTCAGTATCCACAAATGGAATAAGCATCAAGGACTGCCATCTGCATCCATTGGTAATGAGCACAGCCTACATTAGGATGCTGGGCTTCATACCCACCCAGCTGTACTGCGAGGCTCCTACCTTCTCCTCTGGAGGAATATCCCAACGGATCTAGGGAAGAGTGAAGACTTTCACCAAAGGCACCAAGAGTCAGTGGATTCCACGTGGAAAACAGGACTTTCACACTAGTGCAGGACAATGACTTGGACATATCCCATTTGTCCCTCCAAGTTTAACTCATACCAACTTGCCTGGCCTACAGTTTAGCTTATGCCTCCATGACTAAATGTCTCCTATAGTTGCCTGTCATCATGGTTGAGGGCAAGTACTTGGCTGTACTTTCATGCAAATGGAGTCAAATCCTTTGGATGGTCAGCTCCTCTCAGGACATATCCCTGAAATAAGTCATGATACTAGGGCAAAGAAAGTGTCACATTTTTCTCTCACTGACAACTTCAACTTGTAAGCTTGAATGCTGAATGCTCAGCAGATGGAAGACTCATCAGTACCCTGTCTACTAGCTGGCATCTCTCAGAGTGGACTCTCTAGCCCGTGAAAAGAAAGGGTACCCAATGGCTCAGAACTCTTGATGGTGGCTCAGTGACTCCAGAACCTCATTCTGTAATTAGGTTCTCATTACTGCTCTCATCATTGGACTCAACTTGAAAATGAGTTTCAATGACAGGTAGCTGGAAAAGGGTAGAAAAGTTGACCTTTGCCCTCACTGCAGTATGGTTCTGCAACATGATGACACCATTGATTTGACCCATCTTGACACAGGTCAGTCATTTTATAATGCAGGTTGTTGAACAGTGAATGTCTACTTCACAAGGTGGTTTGTGAATGCCAGGGGAAGTAGGCTGGAGAGCCACCTGTGAGCAGCTTTGACAACAGGTGGAGAATGGGTTCAGGTACCAGGTAAAAAGGTGTATATGGCTCACAAAGAACATCTATTACTTCTGGTCTTTTATTCTCTGTGTTATTACTTTATAGAGATAAATAACTTTCTAACTGCCAGGGAGACCAAGACAAATATGTAAGAACCTTGCATGCTTTCTCTGTGTCAGGAAAATGACTGAGATAAATACCAGATTGCTGTGGTGAGCGGGCAAAGCCAGACCAATGGAGCAATCACTCTTACCCCTGGCCTCAGAGACAGTAGAATTAGGATTCTAAGTCCACATACACTTGGATACTTGCATGGCTATGTCCATTCCTGTAATCATGATAGCCAAGATATCACGCCAGCCTAAAAGTTCATCAATAGAGAAATGGATATAGAAAATGTCACAATATATAAAATAGAATTTTATTTAACTGTATGTTAAAATGAAAATCAAGGCATCTTTAAGAAAATACTTGGAAGTAGAAATCATTGTGTTGGGGAAAATAAACCAAATGTCACATTTTCCCTGGCAAGCAGAATGCAGATATGAATTGATATATTAATGTTGGACATGGAAGTAAAAAATATGGTCTGAGAGAAGCCAGAGTTGTCGAAGGAAGGAAGAATGAGAACTCTTTCGATGAGAATGAGAAGGTAATTCAATGTATGTGGCAGGAAGGCAGGTTGGGATATTTTGATGGAGACCATTTCAACAAGATGAACCTGAGTAGTAAACACTAGTGGTGTGGACCAACTCAAAACAGTGTGTGTGTGTGTAAATGTCACAATCAACTCACAGTGAACCGACTTTGCATGCTAATTAATGTTATTGCTTCTCAAGTCTCTAATGGGGTTGAAGACTAGATAGTCATAGCCTCACAATTAAGCCTAAGTTATAAAGGTTCTTAGGAGATGTTTTAAGGATGGTAAAAGCAAGTTAAGAACACTTGAGGACAGGAAAGTTTAAATTGTAAACAAGTGTTTGTGTTTGAGGTTGGTAATGCAAGTTATGAAAGTTAGAGGATTTAAATGCTTAAGATGGTAATGAGTAAATCCTTCAAATACAAAACTCTGGATTCACCAAGGTATGATAGATGATAGAATACTTTATCCAAAGTTGTCAAATAGAGATGGATTTGAAATAATTTTTCATAATTGTTTCATATATGTTCCTAATGTATATTGCTTTTATTTTAAGGAAAAGAACCTTTTTTATTTAGACAAGAAGCAGGAAATGTTAGGGTTGGTCTGGTGCTTTTATGAGTTCAAATGCTAATTACTGACCCTAAAGATCTGATTGTTCTCTGGAGAGGAGATCCCCACATATACCAAGCAATGCTATGTGACCCTTGCACCATGAGTTAACTGGTCAATAAAATGCTAAAGCCTGTGATTGGGCCGTGGAGAGAGAAAGAAGTGTCATCAATATAGAATGAGGAGTCTCAGGAGAGACCAGGGGAGGGGAGAAAGAAGAAACAAAGAGAGAAGGCTGTCATGAGAAGAGATGGTCCATGAGCAAATGGCCAGGAGAAACAGCAAATAACAAGGGGCATGTGGCTAGGATGTAAGTTTAGAATAGCTCTAAAACTTGCCCAATCTAGGCTTACAGCTTGTGAATAAAAATAGAGACAGAAAGAGAGAGAGAGAGAGAGTCAGACAGAGACAGAGACAGAGAGACAGAGATGGAGACAGACAGAGAGACAGAGACAGAAACTGAGATAGAAAAGGAGGAGGAAGAGGAGGAAGAGGCAGAGGCAGGAGAAGGAGAAGGAGAAGGAGGAGACAAAGAGGAGGAGGAGGAGTTATTTTAATGAATTAATTTTGTTCAGCAGTGCCCTAGTTACATTGCTGTTTATACTTTGATTTCAAAACAGAGCTTGGGCACCCGTGTTTTGGAGATAAACAAGTAATGGCTTCTCCACTGAAGGAGGTACCTATGGGCCGTGGAACTCTGGCAGTGGGCACTGTGGATGCCGAAATATGAGAAATGTCAACAAAAAACACCGAGACAGATGAGAGATGGGTGCCCAAGCTACATTGCTTCTTGGTTGAGCTTCTGCCTCTCTGCTCTGATGTCTAGCTCTATGCTCTCTCACTAATCTGTAGACTGGAGAGAGAGAGAGAAAAAAAAGCATTGCTGAGCAATTCCCTAGGGTTGACATTCAATCATAATCATGTTAAATACCCCAGCTATCATATTATGCACTGCTAGAGTAAACTCACTATTAAAATTTACCATGGTTATAAATAAAAATAGTGTTGTTTTTGCTTCTGTAAATTTAACTGTGTGTTCTGAAATAAATATAATTACATCTACTGGAACACTTAGAAGGGATAACCTTGTGAAAATTATCCCTAAGTGTTAAAATAAAGGCAGCGGGAGAAAAGAACTGAGAGAGTTATACGGGGCATTATCATAACAATTGGGAATTAGTTTTATATTTACCAGCACAGCATTCTGAGAACACGCAATGAAAAAAATCTTCCTTCCTGGCATCCTCATCACATTCCCCAACACCTGAACCCCTCCTAAGTGCTCCCTGCCTATCAATCTAAGTCAGAGGAAATAGTACAGAACTGAAAATGCACTCAGCCAAAAAAATAAAAATGAATCTTGATGGGATACTGTTTGCCATTTTACAAAGAGCAAGGCAATTGTACATCCAAAAGCACCTTCTTAGGCATTTAAAATATTTTTCATTTATTTTGCTCTGTAGATTACTTTGGAAATATAAGCATGTAGCAAGTTCTAATCGGGTGACCCCAAGATGTGTCTTAGAGACTAGAGATTCAGAATATGCCTCGGTCTTAACTGGATGACTCTGTATCTTCATACTTCATTGAAGGCATTGCTTTATTCTCTGTGTATTAAACTTTAACATGTATGTGTGTGAGAAAGAGGGATGAGATCATGGGTTTGGGTAGATGTGTATACAGTGTACAAATGTACGTGGAGACTACAGGTCAACGTCAGGTGTGATTCTTCAAGTCCTGTCATCTTACTGCTTGAGAGAGGTTTGATGTGTCACTTGGTCTAGAACTTATCAAACTAGCATAGGTTGGCTTTTATAACTGTATGACACTATGTCAGACTTTTGTATGTGACTTTTGGGGCCCACGTTCAGCACTTATTTCTTGCATGGCAATTATCTCCTATCTCTCCAGCTGCTCAGACAAATGGCCCATTTTCATTTCATGGGAACACACAAATAAATACATAAACTGTAGGTAGGCATGTTGGTCAAATGCATCAGATGTCTCAGTCTGCCTGTCTCCATGGATGTTGCCTGGAGATGCATGATACACTACAAGAGACCCACATTCCCCTCTGGATTCCCAGCCATCCCTTTTGCCATGCAGTTTCATTGTAACTTCACTAAAGCTGGACCCCTCATTTCTCTATGGCTTCCTATGGGGTTGGTACTATGACTTACTTGTACACACTGAGACTGAAATCCAGTGTGTCCTTTCCAAGTCCAAGATTTAAGAGGGTGTACAAGATTTTTCCCTGGTCTATGAATACATGTGCTGAATATCCTCCTCTTGAGAGGAGGATGAGCAAGAGCAAGGAATCTTGGCCAGCTAGGGTACCTCATATGGGTCCTTCAGTATTCACCACCTGCATGAAATCATATGAGATGACACAGCTGGGTGAGCAGAACCAATTAATGAGCCCAGCTTGGGTAAGCGACCCTTAGCTACAATAGAAGCACTGTAATAAACTGCGACTGTTTGCTGGCCTTGATGTTAGGGTTCTTCTGATGCTTTGCAGTAAAATAGTTTTTAAATTTTATTTATTATATTCATCACTAGTGTGTGTGTGTGTTTGTGTGTGTGTGTGTGTGTGTGTGTGTGTGTGTGTGTGTGTGTATGTACACCACAATATGTGAAAGTGCAGAGGAAGAACTGTTGAGTTTCTCCTCTCCATGAGTCTTTACATGGGTTCTGGAACAAACTCAGGCCGTCGGGTTTGCCTGGGGAGTGCCTTTACTGGTCCCACTGGCTCTGAAATGCATAGCTGATACTTGTTTTGATAAAGTAATCTAAGCTATTACTGTATTTTGCTGTGTTCTAAAGAAATATTCTTGTCTAATGTGTATAAATTCTTATGAACGTGATATTAAAATGAAAATGCTATATTTTTTGTGCCATTATATGAGGATCATTTTGATTATTTATAGCCCCAGTGGCAAGAGTATAAATGTCATGTTGCAAGTCAAGTAAGTAAATGCTTGAGATCCTAAAGTAGAGCTCACAAGTTGGTTTTATTACTCAATGATATGTCACCAGCCATTTCATACTCAATGGTTTAAGACAACTATTAATTGGAATTGTCCTTTAACATTTGGTAATTTGTTTGTGCTTAGATGAAGGTGGTCTCTTATCTGGTCATATTTGGTATTTCTTATGTACTGGCTAGAACAAAAACCCTCAAGGTAACCTTTCTCCACATGTCTCTCCATCAAAGCTTCTTAAATTGTGGGTCAGGAGCCCACATGAGATTGCGTAACTGATTGTAGAAGCTGTGAAGTTTGGCAATGATAAAAGTTTTCTGAAATGCAATGGGAAAAACTCAATCCAAAGTCAAACCTGTAATGAATGTGAAGTGTGTTTGGCAGTGTTAGCCCGTGCTGAGTCCTGCAACATCACCACAGCCTTAGTTCTGAATGCATACATACACACTTGTACTGAGCATGCTCTGACTATGCAAGACTAACAAGTGTAGCCTGAAGCACCTTGGCCCACACTCAAGACTCCAGTCTCCTACAAACTGTAATATTTTAACTGTGATGCAATGTTTTCTGCTCTTATAGAAAGATAATGGCTGAATTATGGAAAACAAAGACTTTTAACACTTTCCTAGAATCATTTATTCTTGAACATCATAAATACCACATTAGTGATATTAAAAGACTGGATCATATAAAGCAAGCACATCCATCTTATTAATATGTAGATGGCAAATTTAAAAGCTAGTAAACTTTTATGTTTGGTAAATCTTGGTAAAAATATGTTGGTAACACACACACACCTACAAATTATTATTAAACTTATTTTTGTGATTTATTATCAGCAAATTTTGATTTCTGTACCTGTTTTGTAAATGAGTATACCTAGAGTCATAACCATTTGTCAAATCAAAAAGGGTCCCTAGTAGAGAAGATTTTAGGAGCCATAGTATACATGGTGATTCTCTTCAGCAATGCTGATGTACAGGCTCCAGGGGATGCAAAGAAGAATTGGTCATTCATGACTTGGGCTTATAAAGTCCTCATGTTACTTCAACCACCACACACTATTTTACAGTGGTGATCATTAATGAGCCAGGGTCAAGAAGCAATGTAGCTCCACTTTCTGTTGTGAGGGGGTTGTCTATATATATCATGCATGCATGCTGGGATGAAGTCCTTGAAACCTCCAGTCCCTACTGTGTGCATGTGTGTATGATAGGGAGAGAGGGAAGTCTTAAAGACAAGCTACCATAGGAACTAAAGTAAGCAAACAATTAGACAATACATTACAGTTGGCTTTATATCGACAAACATAATTCCAAAACATCCCAGACGACCTAGACTTATAATTCTTGGGATATTAGACATTCTGTACACGAAGACAGAAAAAAAAAAAAACCTGAGCCTTCCATCCTGTGATGATTTGATAGGGTTGATCTCCATAGACTCATGTGTTTGAATGCTTGACCCATAGAGAGTGGCACTATTAGGAGGTGTGGCCTTGTTGGAGGAAGTGAGTCACTATGGTGACAGGCTTTGAGGCCTTCTATGTAATGTTCAGTGTGGCTCACAATCTCTCTTACTGCTTGTGGATCAAGACATAGAGCTCTCTGTTCTTTCAGTGCCATGTCTGCTTGAACACTGTCATGCTTCCTACCATGATGACAACGGACTAAACCTCTGAAACTGGTCAGCCAGCCGCATTGAAATGTTTTCCTTCATAAAATTTGCAACACTTTTGTTGAAGATGCTTTCTGGCCCTTTAAGGTGGGAATTTTTACTTTCTTCTATTCCTATTATTCTCAGGTTTGGTCTTCTCATTGTGTCCTGAATTTCCTGGATGTTTTGGGTTAGGAGTTTGTAACACTTTGTATTTTCTTTGACCTTTGGGTCAATACCTTCTATGGTATCTTCTATCTCTGGGATTCTCTCTTCTATCTACTGTATTCTATTGGTGATGCTTGCAACTATAGCTCCTAATCTCTTTCCTAGGTTTTCCGTCTCCAGGGTTGCCTCCATTTGTGATTTCTTTATTGTTTCTATTTCCATTTTCAGGTCTTGGACCATTTTGTTCAATTCCTTCACCTGTTTGAGTGTGTTTTCCTGTATTTCTTTAAGGTATTTGTTTCCTCTTAAAGAGGTTTTTAAGATCATTCTTAAGGCCGATGTTTCCTGTATTTCTTTAAGGTATTTGTTTCCTCTTAAAGAGGTTTTTAAGATCATTCTTAAGGCCGATGTTTCCTGTATTTCTTTAAGGTATTTGTTTCCTCTTAAAGAGGTTTTTAAGATCACTCTTAAGGCCGATGTTTCCTGTATTTCTAGGGAGTTATTTATATCCTCCTTAAAGACCTCTATCATCTTCATGAGATGGGATTTTAGTCAGAATCTTGCTTTTCAGGTGTGTTAGGGTATCCAGGTCTTGCTGTGGTGGGAGAACTGGGTTCTGATGGTGTCAAATTACACTGGTTTCTGTTGTTTATGTTCTTGTACTTGCCTTTTGCCATCTGGTTATCCCTGGTGTTAACTGGCCTGGTTGTCTCTGACTGGAGCTGTCTCCTTGGAGCAAGACAGGGGTCTCACCTGTGACCTGGGTTACAGCAGGCCTCCTGGGAGACAGGTAGTGTTCTCTCTGGTTAGGGGCCTCCTGTGTCCCTGGTTAGAGCAGTCCTCATGTGTACCTCGTTAGGGCAGTCCTCCTTTGTCCCTAGTTAGGATAGACCTCCTAGGAGACAGGCAGGCTGTGGGATGTGGAAGAGGAGCAGGCATTCCCATATACCCTGAGTGAAGATGTAGACTGGAAGATGAAGCTTGGGCAGGGATAGGTCCTGTGTCCACTAGACTCTATGGGGTTCGTAACTGAGGCATGAATTGGGGCAGGCTCTTACATGTGTCCCTGATTACTGGGAGACAAGCAGGCTGTGGAGCTTTGGAGTGAAGCAGGCACACCTATCTGCCCCAGGTGATTTTACTCCTATGTTCCCAATCAGCCATAAACTTACAGGTACAGATTCATGTAATCCTCCTAATACCAAAGGTGTGATAGTGGAGCATCAACCACTCCAGAGGTTGGTTCCCATGGCCTCTCATGGAATGGAGAGACAGCAGAGGGGAGGTCATTCCAGCTACATCAAAATCCCATTCACAGGGTGGAGACAAGCTGTTCAATATGAAGCTATCCCTTCTCATTAGAGACAGCTCCTTCCAGAAAGTCATTTGTTGCCTTCAGAAGCCTCTGACAAGCCAAGAACAAGGGTTATCCTATCAGATCCATTTTTTTCCTGAAATAGGATTTGGAAAATTATTCTGGATATAATATTACTCATGATGGTGTTCTTATCTTAGTTTCCAGTTTTCTGCTACGTTGTGATCATAACTGTTGTAGGTGCACGTGGAATCTCCTTGGGTGATAGGCATATTAATAATGACATCTTCAGGAGTGTATGTCATGACAGTCATGGTGTATTTACCTATGAAACAAAGAGTTCCTGTTTCAGATGCACATTTTGAATTGGATATTTTGTGAATGGAGGATGTATGTGTAATCCTGTGTTCACTGATGGTTTCTGTCACTATGTTCATTTCCTATACATACTTCAGATTCAGAGATTGGTGCCAGCATAATCATCATCAGAGAGACTTCCCCAGCAACTGATGGAAACAGATGCAAAGACCCACAGCCAAATATTAAGCAGAGTTCAGGGGATCTCTTCTGCAGAAGGAAGGGGAAGGATTATAGGAAATAAAGGGGTCAAGGATACACCACAAGAAAACCCACAGAATCATCTAACCTGGACTCATAGAGGCTCACAGAGGAAGCCTGGATGGGCTGACCTAGGCCCTCTTAAAATACATTACATTTGCGTAGCTTGATCTTCTGGAGGGACTCCTAACAGTGGGAGCAGGGGCTGTCTCTGAATCTGTTGCCCGCTTTAGCACCCTTTCCACCTATTGGGTTGTTTCATCGCACCGTAATAGGAGAGAAAGTACCCAGTCTCACTGCAACTAGAAATGCCATGGCTGGTTAATATCCATGGAGGCATGTCCCTTTCTAAAGAGAACTGGAGGAAGAGTTGATGGTGGTGGGGGAGTGCAGTAGAGGACAAAGGACTTGAATGAGAAGAGGGAGAGGAAACTATAGTCTGGATGTAAAAATAAGTAAGTAAATTACTTAAAAATTATTTTTAAAAAGTTACTGTGGTCATGGTATATTTTCACAGCAATCAAGTCCTCACTAAGACACATTTCCAGGCCACCCCTATCCCATCTAGACTCCACGTTGTCCTGAAGTACTGGAGCCAGGCTCATTTACATACAGATGTCACTACCAACAAATCCTAGTTCCACCTACACCCCTTGCCAGCAGCCTCACTGGAGGCCGGCATTGAGCCTAGGGTTATGTAAACTGTGGAGGTGCTGTCCTAAGAAAGAAGCCAGGCAAACCTCAGGAAGGTGCACCTTCGGTGATTTGGGCTTAGAATTTCTTGATCCTGGGAGCCTGAAGCTTAGGAAGGAGTGCATTCCTTTAACCTTGGGGACTGGATACTTTTGGAAACAGGCACAGAGGGAGAAGGAAAGAAGAGTCCTCTAAAATGTGTCCTCTTATTCAGGACCCTGCTCTCACTTACCCATGGCTGGGGTACTTGTGCAGATGTTCCTATGAGCCTGACTACTCATGAACATTCTATGCCAATCATCTAAGAGGGAATGAAGGTTATGCTAGCATTTCTTTTTTTTATTAGATATTTTCTTCATTTACATTTCAAATGCTATCCCAAAAGTCCCCTGTACCCTCCCCCTGCCCTGCTCCCCTACCCAGCCACTCCCACTTCTTGGCCTTGGCTTTCCCCTGTACTGGGGCATAAAAAGTTTGCTAGACCAAGGGGCCTCTCTTCCCAATGATGGCTGACTAGGCCATCTTCTGCTACATATGCAGCTAGAGACACGAGCCCTGGGGGTACTGGTTAGTTCATACTGTTGTTCCACCTATACAGTTGTAGACCCCTTCAGCTCTTGGGTACTTTCTCTAGCTCCTCCACTGGGGGCCCTGTGTTCCATCCTATAGATGACTGTGAGCATCCACTTCTGTGTTTGCCAGGCACTGGCAAAGCCTCGCAGCTAGCTCCTCACAGGAGACAGTTATATCAGGGTCCTTTCTGTGCTAGCCTTTCTTATTGGCGATCTAATTCCTGTGTCTGGCCCTTTCTCTTTTGAATTAGAAATATGTAATTTCTGTGACATTGCAGTTAGTATTTACAACTGTTAAAATTCTGTTATGAAATCAAATAGGAAATAAAAAAGCACCGCTCTTCTATGTATACTGTTTGGGGATAAGGAAAAATTGTTTATTTTATCATTAAATTTTATTTTCCAGTTATAAAAATAACCAGGAGAAGAAAGTACAGGCACACCCACTTTCAACTATTTCTAAGGATGAGTTCTAAATACAGTTTAAAAAATGCCCTGTGATTTTCTTTTGTTCTTGTTGAGTGAATTGACACAAGCTGCTGTAGCAAGGAAGTACAGTCTGGGTTTGCTCAAACAGAAGAAACACATTGTCTCACATTTCTGTGGAGGGGGAAGTCAAGGTTTGAAGTGTCTGAGAGGCTTGCTTACACTGAAGCATCATGTTGCTTGCTGATGTTTGAAGGCAAGTTTTTCTGTCCCAATATTTCCCTCGCTTCATGTGACAGACGCTCTGGATCTTTCTCTATATTCACCGGGTTATTTCCTTACACAGTTGACAGTTGTTTTATGTTTCCCTATGATCTCATAGCAATGATTATATCTGAAGTGGCCTGACTTTAAGGTATGGGGACTGGGGTTCCAACATATCTGGGGAATGGAAAGATTTCAACTAATGTTAGCCTTCCCTGTCTTTTGCAAAATGTCATAGTTTCTTAACACAAAAAGCACATTCACCCTATTGTCTCAACAGCCTCCAACTCTTTTCCAGATTCTATCAATATAATAATTAACTCTGGGAGCCCAAAGTATTGTCTTAAAATTTAATTGAGATGTAGCTGCACCCAGGAAATTTGGCATTCTTGGGCAAAATTGCTCTCATGTCAATGTGAGAAATTCAGAAAACAAGATACCCGATTCAAGTTCAGATGAACAACTATGGGATATACATTGCACTCTAAGGGGAAACATCAGAGGAGCAAAGGCCTTTTTGGTCTAAGAGAGCTTGCAACTCAGTGATGACAAAGGCTGCCAGCATTTGTAGGATGCTTTCTCCCTGAGATTTGTCTTCAGTGACTACTCCCCTTTGCCCTGGGTCAGTGATGTTATGGTCTGAGCCCTTTGCAGTGTTTTAGAGGTGGATGTCAGGATAAACCTCAGCCTGCTTCTAGAACTTGCTGCCTAACGAGGCTGCAGACCTTCCGTGTCATCCAGTACCATTTGTTCTTTGTTCAGCATCTCTTCTTCAGAGCATCCCTCTCTTTCCACGTTGTTCTGTGAGCAGAAAGGCGGTACCCAGCAGCTTTGCACACTCATTTCTTGGAAACCAGTTCAAATAAGTGCATAAGTCCATTACTCACAATTTCAAGTCTCTAAGAAAACGTGCTCAATGTAACTCAGGCATTGTGACATGATAGCATCAGCTACAAGCAGACACCAAAATGTACGTTAGTTTCTCAGAGCTGTTGACATGAACATTGGCAGCTGAGTAGTTAAGACAACAGGCATGCGTTGTCTCTTAGTCCTGGAGACTCAAAGTCTGAAATTAAGATGTCAGTTGGACTCTTTCCTTCCAGAGGGTGGGAGAGTCTGTTCCATGTCCCACTCCATGTTTATAGTGACAGAGGTCTGGCAAATCTCAGCTTGCTTCTCTCCTGTCTATAACCTCATTTCAACTAATTATATCTTTAATTACCCTGTTTCCAAATAAGGTCATATTCTTCAGTAATGGAGTTAGGAAACAATGTAATTGCAGTTGTTGTTGTTGTTATTTATTTTTTGCAGGGTGGGGGGTACACGATAATGTCTCTTCAGAGAAAAGAATACATGTGTTCCTTGGCACCTTCTGTTCTCCAGCTATCCATCTGTCTATGGAGAAAGGGGACAGGTGCAGTGACCTTGAATGGCATCTAAAAATGCAGTTTTAAATCTGTTAGCTGCAACAGCAACTTACTTTCTTCTTTTGCAGGATGGTAGAAGTGGATTTACCTGGGCATTTATTTCTTTACTTTCCTGTAACCTCACCAAAACGATAGCAAAGAGAAACAGCAAACTAAAAACAGTTGAGTGTGACAAGTGTGTGGGAGGAGATGAGAGCTGTAAAATTCAGGAAGCTGGAGAGAGGCAGATGGGAAACTGATTGGACAGCCCTGCAAAAGCTGGAGGCTAAGTCAACAATGGAATGCTAGGAGCAGACAGCCTGAAAACATGGGCTTACAGCATATGCATCACACATATTAGGGATGGGGGCTCCAAGAGCCTCTTGCAGGCATGGAGACCTGAGCTGAATCTCCAGAATCCACATCAGTAAGCTTGGCATGGTGGTGCTGGTTCATGATCTAGCACTGGGCATGTGGGGACGTCGGAATCTCCGGGGCTCGCTGAGAAGATATCTTAGCTAAGCTTGATGCCTGGTGGATTCAGTTCAGCAGGTGGAATCCCAAGGACTCACATTGTAGAAGGAGAGAATTAACTATATTGGGTTGTACTCTGCACTGTGCAATGCATTCTCCCCCTCCCTCCCCCTCCCCCTCCCCCCTCTCTCTACACACACACACACACACACACACACACACACACACACACACACACGATCACATTGTAATAGCTAAATCAAAAATTGGAAAGTCTTTTTCTCAACCTGTATCTCTGCTATGTCTTTTTGAGGAAGCTATCAGATCATATCTTCTTATCAAGATGATGTAGTAAGTAAAACTAGAGGAGAACATGGAGTCCAGAAGGCCTAGAGATATATGGGACTCCTCGATGCCCCTCATGTAGTATAGTGTGCTATCATTCTTAGGAACACTTCCCTTGTATTGGCTCATCTCTGGACGTATATCCCATAGCCTTAGCCTTTTGGTCCTGAGTGTATATCTCTGTGATATTCAGACAAATAACCTGAAGGGAGGGCTAGGTAGATCTATACAGTGTTTTGACAGTAGATGTAGGGGCTCATTTCTATGGTACTGATTAAGAAAAATAAGGTTGACTCACATTTAGCAGCAAGATATTAGCTGTTCATTTAGCAGTGTATCAACATTTTGAAAAAGAAAATGGCTATGCACAAACAAACAGCAAGATACAGATGGAGATGGAAAACCAACAGTGTTTATGTAAATGAAGAACATCTGTAGATGACAAGCTATGTGTTGAATACATTGGAACCCAACAGTTTGGTAGGAGAGAGTGATGGAGACAAACTGGTATTGAGATGAGCAAACAGAACCAGAGAAGTACCCAGGCTGGCATACATTCCCTCCATACTCCTTCTGTCCCTGGTAGAGCCTCTGCAAGCTCTGTGTACATAGCATTTGGTTTCACTCAGGAACCAGAGAAGAGACCAAAATATTTGCTTCCTCCTGGTCTCTAAGACACACAGTGGTGATTTCCCAGATGGATGCAGGAATTTCAGGGAATATAAATACTGGTACAGTTGTGAATACCAAGCTTCATCTCATAGAATGATTCAGGTCTCTTGCTTATAAAATGGAAGTGGAAGATGATAACTATAGACATATCTGGAAAAAACTATAATGGGTAATACTAGCTTCCTTGTATTTTTAGACTACCCATAAGAAAGTTTCTCCTTAATGTCCCACTCAAGGTAGAACAGATAGTCCATAGCTACATTAAATGAGTGTCTGTCTACAAAAATATATTTTGAAAATATTTGGAATTTTAGGTGGTGCCATATTTAAAAAGCATGGCTCTCTAGGCTCTAGCTGAAAGATAGGTTGTCAGTTATTATCTCAACTACCTGAAAGGAGCAACTTAAGGCAGACCTTCTTCTGGCTCACAGTTTTAAGTGAAACAGTTCATGGTGGTGCAGCCTACATGGGGAAGGAGCTTGAGGCAGCTGGCTGTGTTGTATCCATACTTAGGGAACAGGTGAATCTTGGTTTTGAGTTTGCCTTTCCATTTCCCCATTTTGTTAAGTCTAGTACCTCTGACTATGGGATGGTGCTGCCTAGATTCAGGCTGCATTCTCTCTCCTCCTTTTAGTCTTTCTGGTATCACCCTGACAGCCAGAGGTGTATCTCCAAGACCATTCTTCATCTATTCAAGTTGCTAATAAAAATTAATCATCATACAAACAGAGGACTTGAGTGATCTCTTGCAGTCTGTAGCCCTTCCTTTGCTGACTGACTGGTGTTTAGTGAGAGCCAGCTGCATCCTGCATCCCAGGTGGCTGTGTCACCTCCAATATGCAGCAGTGTATGGGACCAAATGTCACTTACATGAGCACACTCTCACAAGAGCAAATGAAGGATATGAACTTCAACAAGTTGGTTTCATACATGATAGACAAGAACAGACATTGAAAATAAATACTTAGAAATACTTTTATTAATTAAGTTTATTGTTTGATAATTTATACTACTTTCTCATGACTTACTCATTTTAAATTGTATTGAAAGTTTAGTCACAAAATGGGTAGACTGGAGAGGTGGGTAAAAAGAGCATATTACAAATAGACTACATGTAGTTTGGTAGGTTTGGGTTCTAAGTAAGCTTTTGTGTCAGTGACTGCATTAGAACTACTTTATTGAAAAATTTAAAACTGAACTGTTAAACTCCTACTGAAGTGTTATCTTGCACCTGCTTTTCACAAGGGGGTGATCTTTGGAAAGTCCTATTTACCGTCTTCACTAACACACACACACACACACACACACACACACACACACACACACACAAACTGTGCCCAGCATTAACTGAACACTATGATCAATTTAGTTCAATGAATACTTGGGTTAAGCTTCACAATCTGTTTGTCATATGAGAAGCTCAGATTAGTGGGCAGGGCAAGAGATAGGCACGGCGTTTAGTTGTGGCAGAAGGTAAGGTCTCTCTCTAGGCTTTTAGGATTTGTGATCCTGAGAAACCTTTGGGGCTTTTGTGACTAGTACAGTATACCTTTTTAATTTTTGTAAAAAAAAAAAAAGGATTCATAATAAATTATATATTAACTAATTTTCTCACTGTAATAAAATATCCTGATGAGCAACTTAAGGGAGAAAGAATTTATGTTGGTTTATAGTCCCAGGGTGCAGTTCATCACGAATGGCAAAGCATGGAGACACAGTCAAGAGGTTGGGTGCATTACAAAGTCAGGGACACAGAGAAAAATACCGGTTCTCAGCTAGCTTCCTCTATTTGATTTAGTTCCAGCAGAACTTGATCCCACTGAATGGTGCCACTTCACAGTGAGTGTGGGTGTTCCTACCACATTACCCTAATGTAAAGGCCCCCTCACAGACATGTCCAAGGATTTGCTGTCATGGGGACTCTAAATCCCATCAAGTTGACAATGGAGATTAACCATCACAGATAATTGAATTAAATATTCTGTTTTCTTTGTGATAATGCACTCTTCTAAAAAAGAAATGTCTTTTTCACTTATTTTCAGGACATGTCAAATCCAGGCTGGCCTCCTTTGCCCCATTAGTGTGAATTACAGATTCTTCACTGTCATGGCCCAAAGCAAGTAAGTTAATTTAGACCCCCAGATGAGTAATGCTACCAGGATATTTTTAGTGACTCTAATAATGACTGAATCTTGTGGCTTGCTGCAAAGACATTATTAGCAGCTGATGCCAGGCTTAGACAGGAAGATGAAAAGGTGTGAGTTGCAAAGGCTTGGGAGAAGATGCAGGGTGCAAGAAGGGATGACTTCTTCTCAATGACATGCGGGCAGACATCATTCCTATCGGGAGGTCAGAAAAGCAGCACCAGAAGCCTTCGAATGGTAGACAATCTGATGACAGTGACCAAGAAAACAAAAGGCTTCTAATTTCCCCCTGACTGATAAAGCTGTCTGAGGTAGATCAATTTAGTACGGTTGTTGTTAGGAAATTGGTCCTGTTTGATGTTCCCCAAGAAGATCACGTAGTTTCCTAGGAAACATCCTTTTCCACTTAAATCTAATTCTCTCACGGAGCGGGATCCGATGAGTCACTCGGCCTGACTTTTCTCTCACTTCCTTCTGCCCATTAAGAAAGACCTACCAGCTGGAAATCTGCTAAGTGAAATGAATTTATTAGCTCCTTTTGCCTTGTTCTTCACTTAACTCTTGTGTTCCTTCCTTACAAGCCTAACAGCTTCCCCGATGTGAAGGGCTACAGATAATGAAGGAGCTAGCTGTGGATGTGAGCAACCGGTTCTCTCAATTTCTTGGTGATTAGACCATATTTCAACGGCAGCTTTAAATGGAAAACAGTGCGTGCCCAGAGCTGGCCTTTCCTTGTAAGCAGTAGTGGAATTTGATGTTGGTTTCATTTGATTTTCTATTTCTGCTCTCAATTTATGGTTGGGACAGAAGCAGGGGCCTGATGGAGATAAGAGAAGAAACATTTAAGTTACATATGCGCCTGTCTTTATTCTATCTGTACTAAGAACTAGAAACATAGCTATAGGAAATCTAGAACTTGGAGCTAACCAGAATCCATTTTTAATTTGATGATGTTACACATGATGTTTGTAAGAAATGAGAGTTTGTGTCTCTTAAGTATGCTGAGTCTGCAGTTTATGGAACTTTCACATTCTAAGCACAGTTATCTCCATGGCAACATGTGCCAGCTTGGGTGACAGAGGGAAGTCTGATGCAATTTAATGTAAATAAGAGGTTTTCACAGTGAAACCCAGCAGGTTCCCTGCTGAGTTGCCATGCTGGAGCTCCCCATGAAGGAAGGTCTTGCTACTGACTGCAGCATCTCTTGGCTCTTGGCAGGAGCAAGCATAAAGGCACATGGCCACTCCCATTTCAGCAAATCTTATCAGACACTCAGTGTATGCCAGAGTCTTACTGAACAGTTTCCTTGTGTAACACAGGGGAAGGAGGTGGTATTGCTGAATGTGTGTTTTATACACCTCCGAGCAGGTTCTCAGCTCCGATTGCTCTTCACCTCTACCAGTGTCGTTTTTCCTCCCACTCTTAGGCAAACATATTGGTTTTTTGTTTGTGTTTCTTTTCCAAAATGACGGGCTCATGAGACTATCAAAACGTCTGCAGCTTGAGCGATTGAGTCACTAGTTTCATACAAGCAATGGAAAGTGTGTGTTAAGTCTAGCAAGCTTCAGTGAAATGCAATTAGAAAAGAGTGACTCTAAATTTTATGGTGTGTATATGTTTGTGCCTGTGTGTGTTTGTGTGCGTGTTCTAATTTGTGTGAACATGTGTGGAGCCTAGAGGTCAGCTTCAGCTGTCATTCCTCAGGGGTAACTCACCTTGTGTTTTTGGAGACATGGTCTTAATGTTTTTGGTTTTGGTTTTTGATTTTGCCTGGAACTTACTTAGGCAACTAGGCTAGATGGCCTTTGAGCCTTAGGGAATATTCCTGTCTCTGTCTCCCCAGTACTGAGAACACAAGCATGTGCCACCATACCCAACTTTATTCATATGGGTTCTGGGGACTTGAACTCAAGTCCTCATGCTTGCATGGTAAGCATTTTATTGACAGAACCACTTCCCCTAGCCTCTAAACCTGTGTTGAAAACCAGTTGTTTAGCTCAGGGGAAATACATGTAGGTTGGTCCTAGATGAATAATAACCTACTACAGAATTTCAGTGACATGAATCAATAAAAACAATACCATGAAGTTCAACTGATCTGGGCTTTCTTGGGTTGGAAAATACTCACTTATATGCATCTGTCTAGAGATGGAGGTTGGGCTTGTTCCTTCAGTGTCTCCCAGCCCCCTCCTGGGTTCGATGGGTGAGCCCAGCCCTACTTCGTAACAATTCTACAATCCTCCCCATTTGCCTCGCTTTAGGTCCTGGATGTTGCCATATGACAATTAAGACAATACAAGCAATTATTTCCAGGAGGCACAGATGGTGTTTGTTTCATTTGAGAACCCAATTCCTTACTGGTCCTTCTTTTAAGGTCCATTTCTCAGGAAACATTTCATGCACACAACAATAAAGAGCAGCAAATGACATTATTAATATCTGAAGACTCATTAAATTCTACTTAGTATTAAAATGTTCCAAACTCTCGGGAGAGTTCTGAATATAAATGTTCATTTAATCTACCTTCAAATTGAAGTATTTTAGCAGAAGAAAGAATCGGATTTTGGTCAGCAAATGTTACACAACAGTTGCTTCCAGAGGGCTGCTCTCTGGCCCCATTTCCTCTGTATATTTGAATTTGTAACTTCAGGCAGAAGTCTTTTCCTTGGGTAGAAGATTGTATTTATCTTCCAGTTCTAATCATCTCCATTCTTCCTCTTGAGGGATGGTCATTTTATAGGAGGGCACTATACTGAACACCAGTGAGATTGTCATGAAACTTTCTGGACTCCATCAATGAAAGTAAGACCAGGGCTCAGCCACAGGACATAGGACAGGATGGAAGGTCATACATCTGCTTTTAGTACAAGGTATTTAAACGGGAATAGAAAGACTGGTTTATGGAAATCAGGTAAGGTATGTTACAATGTGGGTATGTCTGGGAGCCTCTTCTGAAGTTGTATGAATGGAGGGGTAAACTGGTGTTTCCAGTCTGAGGTTGCTTCTGGCTACAGGGAAGACAGAGAAGAGACTACAGTGAGAGCCACACAGAGTCACTGAGACACAGGTCCTCAGAAGAGTGAGTTGGGAGATTGCCATGTCCCTCATCACTGGTTTAGGTAGTGCACTGTGCAAGGAACTAAAAGCAGAGCATTCCCAGATGGTAATGGCCTGGGTTTCTACTAGGAAACAGCTCAGATCTGGGATCTGGTTCAAACAAAGAAGCAAACAAGCACATTTACTAGATCAAGAACTCAAGCAATAGCTCGTGATACAGGACTACAATGCCAATTACATGCAAGCCAGAAGCAGGTGGATCAGAGAGAGAGGTTCAAGACCTTTTCTGTGCTTCTGGGTGAGTTCAAGGTCATCCTGAGCAATTTAATGAAAGCCAAGCTCAAATTCAAAAGAAAGCTGAATATAGCTGAGTATGTGGCTCAGTAGTAGAGCCTGGCAGAGTGAGGCTCAGGTTCCACCCTTGTGCTGCATAGTTTTATGTCAATTTGACCCAAGCTAAAAGTCATCTAAGAGAGGAAATCTCAGGTAAGACAATGCCTCCATAGGATTGGGCTGTAGGCAAGCCTATAGACTGTTTTCTTAATTAGTGATTGGTTGGGGAGGGCCCAGCTCACTGAATGGTATAATTCTTGGCATGGTGATACTGGGTTCTAGTGGGTAGAGGAGCAGGGCATGGGGAGGGTATAGGGGACTTTTGGGATAGCATTTGAAATGTAAATGAAGAAAATATCTACTAAAAATTTGGAAAAAAAAAGAAAAGAAAGCAAGCTGAGCAAGCTAAAGGGTACAAGGCAGTAAGCAGTGTCTCTTCATGGTTTCGACATCAGTTCCTGCCTCCAGGTTCCTGCCCTACTTCTGATTCTGTCTTGACTTCCTTTGATGATGGACTGTGCTGTGGAAATTGAGCTGGGTTAATTCTTTCCTCCCCATGTTTCTGTGGTCATGGGGTTGCATCACAGCAAAAGTAAGCCTAACTAAGATAGGTTGGTCCTATGTGTTTCAGGGAGGGTTGTGGAAGAACTTTGGACTAGAAAAGCCATTGAGTGTTGAAAACTCAGAGGGCTGTTCTGTAGGAGCTTGAAAGACAAGAATGTTGAGGGTAATACAGACGATGGAGACGTGACTTGTGAAATTTCAGAGAGACATTTAAGGCTGTTTTGAGTTAAGGTTATGTGGTCTGGTTAGCTGGGACTGAAGAATCAACTATGACTAATAAGATACCAGATCCACAAAAACAAAAACTCTGCTTTGTTTGGATACTCAGTACTGGTGAGGAGGGGCTGAGATATTAGTGGTGATTGAGAGGAGAACAGCATCGTTGAGGTTAAATCTTCTAGAAAGTGTTTCTTGAGAAGTAGAACACAGACACTGCTCCAGACTTAGCCAAGGTTGTACCTTGTACTGGCCTCTGAACTTAACAATCTAAGGAGTGCCCAGGTGGTACTAGTTTTGAAGGTGTGAAAGCATCATAGAAACCAGCTGAGGCATGGCACTATGGCAGGGTTTGCATCCCTGAAAAGAAACCAGGAGAGGCTATTGGTGAACGTGCAGCCCAGTTGCATCAGAAGACACCCAGTTTTGGGGATACCAGTACCATGGGATAACCACCAAGAATAGCAGCAGCTATGGAGTGGAACCAGTTAGATACTAGAAGACAAGTTCTATGTGCTATGGATGGCAGGGCCAGAGAAGTGACCCAAACCATTTGGAGGAGTCCAGAATATACAGTGAATCTCAGATATTGGAAATTAAATCATTTTCATTATAGGAGTTTCTATTTGCTTTGATCTGACTGTGACTAAGCCCTGGTTCTTCCTTCTTGAAGTAAAAAATATTTAACTAAATTTTGATTTGTACAGGAGTTCATAGTTGAGAGGTTTTGAGCTTTTAAAAGAGATTTTGGATTCTTAAAGAGACTGGGTATTTTAAAGGGACCAAACTTTAATGGGGTTTGAATTTGTAAAGACTGTGGGACTTTTAAAGTTATTTGTGTTTTTAATGTGAGAGCTTGGGGTTGAGTAAGAAAGGAAAGATTGTGGCATATCACTGATGTTTATGTGTCAAGTTGACAATTGTTCTGAATAGTTTTATGTTAACTTGACGTAAGCTAAAGTCATCTGACAGGAGAAAAATCTCAAGTTTCTTAATTAGACAGGGCTGTAGGCAAGACTGTGGGACATTTTCTTAATTAGAGATTGGGAGGGGAGCCCATAGTGGGTGGTGCCATCCCTAGGCTGGTGGTCCTAGGTTCCTGCCCTGTTTGAGTTCCTGTCCTAGCATCCTTTTATGATGAACTGTCATGTGGAAGCATAAGTTGAATAAACACTTTCCTTTCCAAGTTTCTTGGGTCATGGTGTTTTATCTCAGCAACAGTAATCTTAATCAAGATGACCTTCTCCCTCTATCCAACGTTTAAAGCAAGATGAATAATATCAGCCCAGCAACACTGCTTATCTGACATTTTGGCACTGACATTGTCTCAGTCCTCAAAAGCTACCATCATCCCTGACTTTGTGTCTTCCATCTAGCTTCTGGGAGAGAATATTTAGCAACACCATTGAAAGGTAATACATGGTTCTGTTTCTAACTTAAGAATTTCATATTTCTGAAAGAATAAATTCTAACATAGTGAATCAGGAAGCTGAGATTTGAAACATACTTTAGTAGTGTGTGTGTGTGTGTGTGTGTGTGTGTGTGTGCATGTGGTTTATGTGTGTGTAGTATGTGGTATATGCATGCGAGTGTGTGGATGCATGTTCCCAGAGACCAAAGCTGAATTCTGAGTGTCCTTCAAGTCTCTTTGCCTTAAACAGACCCAGAAGCTTGGTATTTCTGCTAGGCTGGCTGGTTAGTCAGCTCCAGGGATCTGCCTGCTCTTGCCCCTGAATGCTGGGTTTACAGGCACTTATGGCTACATGCAGCTTTTATGTGGATATTGGGAATTTAATCTCTGGTTCTGGTGCTTGAAAAGAAAGTGCCCTAACTCCATGAGCCATCTCCTCAGCCCTCTAATTTAGGGACTCTTTATAATCACAATCACAAATGGAGCTGCCTCAGACCTAATAAAACAGAAACTCGTTTCCAGTTACAGGAGCAATGGGCATGGAAATACAAAGATGATCATGGACATGCAGAGCTGTGAACAAGAGACAGTTTGACACACATGCTCTAGAGCTGATGGTCCATGCCTGTGTTCAAAGACAAAGCAGTGCTTAGACTGCTGGGATGGACACAGTTAAAACCCAGGTTTGCTAGGAATTCTGGGGCTGTAAGGGTTCAGTCCTTGGGTCACAGAGCCTTCAGAGAAGCTGGAGGGTAGCTACCATAGAAAGAAAGAGAACGATGACTCTGAACATCTGTGAAATGTTGGACATCATTGACAAAATCTGACCCATTAACTCTGATGTTTCTTCCTTAAACAAGTCACCTCAGTGCCTATAACTATCTCTTAAGTGTCAAAGCTGAGATCTTAGAGACACAGCATTTCTAGAATACTGCTAAGTCACTCCAGTGACTTCTTACTGAGATCTTAGATATTTGTTGTTTGTGTTGCTAAAAGTAAAACAACAGACACACACAGACACAGATAGACAGACAGGCACAGATCCCCCAGAGAAAAATCTACGCAGACACACACAGACACACAAAGATACACACACAGATAAACACTTGTAAATAGACAGACACAGAGACACAGAGGCAGACAGAGATAGATAGACAAAGACAGACACAAGTTCAGATAGACACAGATAGAGACAAAGAGACACAGAAAGACACAGAGACACACACAGTCAGACATTGAGACAAACACAAAGAGACACAGACACACATAGACAAGGCATATAAACATATAGGCATATACATATACATATACATATACATATACATATATATATATATATATATATATATATATATATATATATATATACATACAGATAGACACTGATGTATACAGACACAGAGAGAGACAGACACACAGATATGCACAGACCCAGAGAGATAGACAGATACAGAGAGACAGACACACACAGACACATAGACACAGACAGAGACACACAGATAGACACACAGAGACATATACACGCACACATACACACACAGATATACAGACACACATAGAGAGACAGAGAGACATGCAGACAGATATACACACAGAGAGACACACATACACACACACACACACACACACACACACACACACACACACACGCACACACCACTGCTACCACCACCATCACCACCAAACACATAAACACACAGGCACAGACATACCCAGAGACATAAACACAGACACTCTCATACACGCAGGGAAACACACAGAGACACAGAGACATAAAAAGGCACACACAGAGGGGCATACACAGACACACACAGAGTCACAGGGAGACATGCACACAGAGACACACACACAGACATACACAGACACACACACATATATAGGGACAAAACTAAAAATTTGAAAACCTACATGTACCTACAGTCAATATAAATTTCATTTTACTGATAGAGGAACTCAGCAAGCTTTCTCCTTCTGAGAGCTCTCTAGGATGAGACCCTAGGATGCAGTCACAGGTCTCCTGAGGCTATGCAACCCCCTTCCTGCTAACACACCAGGATGTTTATACTACACCCTCAGAAGCTGTATGGAGCCCAGCAGGTCACATTTTCTGATGCTCCTAACAAATCCTAGGCACAGTTCTAGGCTGTTTAGGAGAAACAGGCACAAGACATCACACAATTAGGGCAAATAATCCTAGTGGGGTCTTGAGTAAAAATCTAATATTTTAGATTTCAAAATTACATTTATTGTTTATTTTTGGAAAAGTTCTCACAGGCCATTGCCTCTAGATACAGATTAGAGAATAGCTTGTCTTCACTTCTTCCATGTTAGAGAAAGTTAGCAGTGAGTGTCTTTACTCTCCAAGCCACACCAAGCTTTGTCTTTTTATAATAGTGAGAGATTTTTTTCTATTTTAGATCTTCCCACAGTCTTCAGTCTTTTTTCTCCATTAGTTTTCTTCTCCACTGCCCTCCTCTTTCCAGGGTTTCCTCTGAGAAGGGTTGGTTTTCTGGGTCAGAGGCCACATAGATGACAAATGAGTGTTTTCGAGCACCTGCATGAAGATGGATAAATTAAGCATACCCCTCCTTTGATTTGATCTGTGTGGACCTTATCTATGTCTATCCATTCCTTGTTTACATTATTAATGCTACCAAAATGATTAGCCCAGAACTGAAGGCACAGATCAATTTTGAACTGTGCCTTTAGCAGCAGGTAGCTTCAGTCCGCTCCAGGATCTGCAGACCTTCCATGCATTGCATAAAAGGGAGAGCAAATTCCTGGCAAAGTCAAAATGACCTGTCACCTGATGTGTTCTAAACTGACTTTAGAATAGTCCTGTAGATAAAGAAGCAAGGCTAGAAGGCTCCTTGTATATACTCCATACTTTCTGAACCCCAAGAAAGTCTCAGAGGAGACAAGATTCTTCTCTTAGATGAGACCGTTGTCTCAGGGAGACATTGAGAGATCATATTTTTATGGTACTTTAAGCCAATGGTTGCTTTGTTAACGGTAACCCTGGAAACTGCTGGGAAGGTACACTCTATACACTTCATTATAGCAATCTAGGCCCTGAGAGTGAGGAGACAGAAACCATGTGCCTCATCTTCCTCACCTCACATTTGAGCCTGCTATTGCGTCATTGATTGCTTAGCTGACAGCTTCTCTCCCTCTAACCAGGCAACACTTTCTATACTGTCCTTCTGTGAAGGTAAGCTACAGAGTGCTTCTGTGTCAATGGGACCCTCACAAAGACCTGAGACCTCCCCCCTACTCCAGCAAGCCTGATCCTTCCAAACCCAAGTTTGCTGTGACTCATGGATAGGCTTTACCAGTGCCTGTGACTCCTGGCACATAGGCTAGGTCACATGGAATGGAACATTCACCAACCTATCCCAGTGTCCCAATAACCTAAAAGAACAAGAAACTGTCTTTGCACTGTGCAACTGAAGGCTCTGTCTCTCTTTTCAGAATCTCACTATGTTGCCCATGGTACAAAGCTATAGGTGGCCCGATTCTCCTGAACTGAAGGGTCTGTATCCTTTCAGGGCATCCTTTAGACTGCCTGTGACTGTGATGTCCTCTTTCCTAATGTCTCAGGGTATTTGTCTCAGTTTACTTTCTATAAACTAACATTCTTCTGTAATACATTCTACCTATGGATTAGGAAGGCAGAAATAGACATTTCTGTGATGGTAAAGTTGGTCTCTATCTGTATAATAAAACATGGCAGCCCCCAGTCTTATGCAGTCTCTGTAAGCTTAAATGTTGGTGGGGACTGAGGAAATAAACATTAAATTTTGAATCTAATTTAAGTTTTAAAATCTGCTTAAATCTGGACAGAGGCTATGTTGCAGAGTGTGGCAAAGGTCTAGAAGGGTCTTGTGATATGCCCGATGTTATTTCATAGCTTTGAAGTGGCAGAACTTCTCAGTCTGCTCAGGCCCTCTGACTCAGCTGTGAATTATAACTGGCTTACAAATATTGGGGCAAATCTCCCAACCAGGCACAGACTGCCAAGTTAAAGTTGTAAAAGGGAAGAGCCTGTTGCCTTGGCAATGATGGAGGGAGATGGATACTGCTGGAAGCCAGTGATGGAGGAAGATGAGTCCCTTAACAATAGCATCCTGGAACATGAAAATTCAAGGCTGGGGTTGTAGTTCAAGTGGTAGAATACTTGCCTAGCTTGCATGAATTGCTGGATGCAACTCTGTGTAGCATCAACTTGTGGTATATGCTTATAATTTCAGAACTCTGCAAATGCAGTCAGGGAGATCACGACCTCAAGGTTACCCTTGTCTACATATTGAGGTAACCTGGGTTACACAGTCTATCCCCCCAAAAAGCATGAATATTACAAATGAACACATATCCCAAGTATACTAAGTTAACAAAACTAGACATGAGTGTGGGTATATTTCCTTATTTAAGGGAATATAAGCCGTGAAAGCTAAAATGGAAATGCAGCCACTGACAATTAGGAGGGAAGCAAAAGCAAGCTAGGGTTGCTATGAAGTGCAACTCAATTTATCTTGCACAAAATGTTAAGAAATAATGTCCCCAAAATGGGCATATTAAAGAGCTATGTGAGAACAGCAGCTACAAAATGGTCTCTGAGACGAAGAGGTCAAAGCTGTTATCTCCTTGGAGTGCAGCATCTTGTTGGGAGAAGTGGATTGGCAGAGGGTGAGTTAATACCTCCCAGCATTTTGTTTCTTTGGTCCTGTTAGTTCTTTTTATTGAGCATCCTCAGTTTGACATTAAGGTGTAAAATAAACTTAACAGGAATTAAAAAAAATTAATGGAAGGATGTTTGGGAAAGAACACTTAAGGAACAATCTAGTTCATTAGTGTTCTTCCTGTGTATTTTGCTAGGCATACAAAAATGTTTACTTGTGGAATTATTTGTATTGCCTACTCTATGCAGGCAATCAGTTTTGCCCAGCAAGCCCAGTCCCTCACTATAGTCTTAGATCCCCTAACTAATTAGATAGCACAATTGACATAGAGTTAGCTGAGCATGGATTCAGACCCAGTCTGGAGCATACTTTAGGTATAGGGTAACAAACATAGAAGGACATGAAGGTAGATGTGACTAGTTGGGGTGGGTAGTAGAGGGAGGAAATGAGACAGTAATACAATAAAAAGTCGAATAGATACTTGTACAAAGATGTCATACTGAAACATTATATAAAATTTATAGATGCTAATAAAAACACTGAAAGAAACGAGAGACATTCCTGTGGGTCTGGTACTCTGTCACCGATACCTGCAAGAGGAATAACTGGATTCATCTATTCTGGCTGCTTGTTATGCATACTAAGATGGATGGGTAGAGCCAAGTAAAGGCTAATTTATGGGCATTGGGCAAACAGCGAGCAGTCTGATAGTTAAAGACCACCTTGAACCTAGTATTGAAGAAGCTAGACAATGATGGAAGACAGGCAGTTGCTCTACTTCAAAGCTATAGGTTAGCCACTGAAAGGGCAGAGGTGTTGCAGTAGTTTATGCATCCTAACAAGGTTCATAGATGGCAGAATCAGAGACCAGGCTAAATCCACATACACAGTGCACCTACAGAATGCCTTGCCTTGCTTCCCAAGACTGCACAGGTTGTTAATACTTGGTAAGAGCTGAGTCTTACCAGCTGCTATATATGAGCAAGGGTGAATGGAGTGGGGACAGCATAACATAACCCTTCCTGACAATGACCATCTGACCTTCTGATCTAGGGCAGCTAAGATTCTAGTTCCATTGATGAACTGGCTCGTCTATGCACTGAGCTTTAAGCACATCTATTTTAAAATCTCTTCCTTAAAGTCACATTGGGAATTATTTCATTATTTCTGAATAGAATTGAGAGGCTAAGCCCACCTGACTATCATTGTACTTCAGTAATTTGACATGGTTGCAAAGTCCATTACATCTAGACCCTCCAAGGGCAAAAGAGCCATATATACCCCATCATTTCCAGAATTACCCTTGTAGGCAATTTAATCCATACTTAATGGACCAGGAGACTTTTCCCAAGCTCACCATGTCATGTAGAGCACATTCCACCACTGCACACTCTCCTGCATCCCTAACATCAAAACCTTTATCAGAAAATTCCAAGGGAAACAGTAAGTCATCCTTACACTGGTGCAGAGGAGATGATGAATCTCCTGGTACTCTGGGTTCTGTGCAGTCTCTCCATCAAATGGAGCTTTTCCTTCCAGAATCTCTCTTGGTCATGTTCCAGGCCCATTGCTCTTGGTGCTGAGATTGACCTCATTAATTCAAGCTGATTATATAAAATCACTGCCTACTGCCTCAGGCTGCCACTATAACTACACACACACACACACACACACACACACAAAAAAAAAAAAAAAAAAAAAAAAAAAACAGAAATCCATGTTCTTTTGTCTTATGGCCAGAGAGTACAAGGCCAGGCTGCTAGGGGCTTGTTCCTCTAATGGAGATCCTCTTCCTGCTTTGTAAATGGCCACCTTCCCAACATGAAGATGGTTTCAGATTATGACCTAACTAAATCCCAATTATGCCTCAAAGCTCCTGCCTACTAATACCACCAGCATATTCATGTCCCATCTCAGACAGTAGCCTGTTATTCATAAGATCCATGTCTGCTCAAAGCCCACACAATGCATAGACCTCATACATTCATATTGAGTTTAAATAACTCTCTTTGCTACTTTGCTGTCTGTGTGTACATCTTTCATTATTTGAACCAGATACTGGAAACTGGAAACAACCAGTCTAGACAAAGGCAAATAAGCAATCAACCGTGAACCCTTGAAAGGAGCTTCCTGGATATAGTGGTAGGAGCAGGGTGGGCTAGACATTCCCATTTCAAACAGAATTAAGAAAGAGGCAAAGGATGATTGGCAAAAAACAAATTTTGAGTCATCACTTGGCGAGTCCTGCTGGCCTGCAGAACCTGAGGACAATCCGTTCTGGGTCTAGACTCTGCCCGTGAGGACTCTAGAGTTGCCATTCTTCATTCTGGATCCACTGAGTTGCCAATGAGAGGTCAGACACCCTGCAGCAGGCACTACTGAAGTGTAAAGCAAGTGAGCTTGGTGACATCCACTGACCTCCAGGGACATTCTTCAATTTCTTTCAAGAGTCATGCCTGATTGCAGATAAATAGCCCAATGATGTAGTCTCATATGTAGCAGGAATTCTGACAGCATTTTTTTTTACTCTCTCCCCTGTCTCATTCTTTCTAGATGGGTGTTTTTACTGGCACAATCCCATGTTTATGTCTGTATCTCAAGGATGGCAGATTAACCTCAGGAACCACAGCAGTCTTGACCATCTTTTTAGAAGAAGCTCTTCTGTGGTTTACAATGCTGATAGCTTGAGAAATTTGCAAGCCCACAAGCTCTGTTCTTTTGTATTTAACAACCCTGTCTCCATCTTCTTCTGGTTCTCACATTTCCTACAAGGAACAGGAACAAGGGGAAGAGAAGCTGTATCTCTAGCATTGGCTTGGAAACCTCTGATAAATACAGTTATTTTATTATATGCAAGACTTGGCCTTCCACAAAGTGCTATGACACAGGTTAGATAAATTCTTTGCCACTTTATAAAAAAAAAAATGACAGCCTCCTTCTAGATCCAAACACAGCCCTTCGTTTTACTTAAAACTTTCATGGTACTGCCTTTGATATCCATGTTTCCAGTATGCACCTTAGATTTCTTTCATCCATACACAGTCTCAAAGCCACTTTTATACTTTTGGGTAAATTATAGTGATCACTGTTTCTTTGTATCAAAATTTAGTCTTAATAGGATGCCATAACAAAATACCAGGATGTGGGGAATTAAGCAAAAGAGTTTTCTATCTATATCTATCTATCTATCTGTCTGTCTGTCTGTCTGTCTGTCTGTCTGTCTGTTGATTTTATTTTTTACTGTTTGGAAGGCAGACAGTCCACGTGCTGTTGCCAGCAAATCAGATTTCTGGTGAGACTTGTAGAGTGCCAACTTCCTGCTCCATTTCACATGTGCTTTCCTACTTGAGTCCATGTGTAGAGAAAGAGAAAGAATCCTAGCTTTTCTGATAAGGCACAGCTTCTAGAGGAAGGAGCCCGGGGTGGGGCCTACTCCCTCTCCCTCTTTCTCCCCCTCCCCCTCCCCTTCCCCCTGCCCCTACTCCTGCCCCTCCTCCCCTCCTTCTCCCCCTCCCCCTCTCCCCCCTCTGTGTGCATGTGCCTGTGTGTGTGCATGTGTGTGTGTTCATTCCTACATGTATATGAATTTTTACAAGTTGGTACATGGATGAAGGCCCAAGATTAATGCTGAGTCTTCTTCAGTCCCTCACCACCTTATGTATTCAGTCAGTGTCCTTCAATTGAACCCAGAGGTCACAGCTGCAGCTGCTTTAGCTAGCCAGTTTTTTCTAGAGAATCCCTGGAGCACCATCCACAGGAGAGGAAGCAGGCACTGGGTCCAGACTGCATTGTGTTTTCTATGAATTATCTCCTACTTCAGACCCACACTTGAATTTTCTTCCTTTTTCCTACTTCAGTTGCATCATTAGCCACTGTAGAATTTCCTTGGTTAACCAAAGGACTCCTCAGATCTTTACATTGTGTGTGTGTATACATAGACATAGACATAGACATAGACATAGACATAGACATAGACATAGACATAGACATAGACATAGACATAGACATATGTATATGCACATAAATATATATGTATATACACACACATACATAAAAGTGTATGAAAGATCATTAGCCTTCTATGTTACATTCTTCAAACAGTAAATTTACAATAAAGTTCAAGGATTAAGCTAAACTTAAAATTTAAGTTAAAACTTTAAAAAATTAGTAGAAATATTGAGTTAACATCCTCTTAACCTTAAAGAATTCCTCTTTGTAAGTGTACTTGTAATGTAGATGACGTATGAGGTATGCTGTTTAGATTTAGGGATGGCAGAGGAGTAACAAAATGGTAAAACCTCAAGGTTACAAAAACTCTGGCACTAAGGAAGCAAAGTGTTCAACAACCTTGTTTGTGATGCATGAGGAAAACGTGGATCATCTCTGCAGGCAAATGGCTGTGTCTATGGTGCTGAGGGTTCTTGACTTTATCAGCAAGAATGGCAAAGCTGATCACAGGATGAAGGCTTCCTTCCTTGCCAATACCTCCTAATTTCTCTCTTTCTTTCCTGTCTCATCATGTCCTGAACTAACCTTAATGCATCCCCGATCTGAAAATATGATCACATTAAAATTAAAGCCTTGGAGAAGGAGGTAGAAGAGAGTCACAAGTATTCGGTTCAGGATACTGATTTAGAATAAATTCCAGTAGGTTCTTTGCTTCATAGACCCTACACTTTAGGAAGAGTGATATTTCCTGTTGATTTATTATCCAACCATGTGATCTGGCTAATATAATACTCCCCTGGCTGGTTTTCCTCTGCCTCTTCTTGGTTGAGTGTTTGACCTTGGGTTACACATCCACAGGAGGCATTGGGTCTCCAATTTCACTTGTGTATTCTATTGAGTGCATTCTACTTCAAACTCACCATGTAGATTTTCTTTTCTTTTCTATTCTTCTCTTTCCTTCCTTCCTTCCTTCCTTCCTTCCTTCCTTCCTTCCTTCCTTCCTTCCTTCCTTCTTTCCTTCCTCTCTCCCTCCCTTCCTCCCTCCCTCCATTCCTTCCTTCCTTCCTTCCTCCCCCCTCTCTCCTTCTTTCTTTCTTTTTTCAACTACAGTTACATTTTTTTAGACACTGTAGAGATTTTCTTGATTAAGCAAAAGACTAGAACTCAACCATGCTTGGCAGGTGAAGGCCACTGCTGTTAACACTCTTGACAGTGAAACAATCTTGGCACAACCAACTTCTGTTTCACACTGTGTTACCACTCCATTTCATAGAACCCCCTGTTTCCATTGTTTGCTTAGCGGTGGCATTCTGACTTCAGTGATTTCAGTGTTTAAAGGTTGGCCTGACCCAGGAACAAAACAGTCTGACAGTCTTGTTTCATTTGTGCTGCCGTGGGCATCTTCTATATTGAAATTGGAAGAAACTCAACATTGAATTGTTTCTGCCATTGTTAATGGGTTGATGAACTCTGGTGTTCCTCTTTCAAATTAGGGGAAACTGGCACCTCAGGCTCATCAGAAAATAGGTGACCCAGGTTTCTGACCACGAAGCACCAGAATGTGGTGAGTCCTTAAAAATGGCATAGTCAGCAAGAAGAAGAGTGAGGAGGGGAGGGAGGCATACTGGGATAGAGAAAATGTTTTGTACACAATCTTTCTAACATAGTAGTACAGCGACCCTTTCCTATCTTCCTTTTATACCGAATCTGCTTTGCAAGCCAGTAAGGGTATAGGATGCTGTCAATCAGTGGTTTTCAACCTGTAGGTCTCAACCCCTTTAGATGTCAAACAACCCTTTCCCAGGGGTCACCAAAGACCATTAGAAAACTCATATATTTATATTATGATTTATAACAGTAGCAAAATTAGTTATGAAGAAACAAGGAAATAATTCTATGGTTGGAGGTCACCATATATGAGGAACTATATTAAAAAGTGACATCAGTTGGAAGGTTGAGAACCACTGCCGTATCTAGACCTGAAGAAGAGCTTGCAGTTTAAGAAGTCATTTGGGGCAATTATCAGACCAAACATAACTCGTGTCAGATATCTTTATAAAGCATTATATTCCTCCCTTGGCAACTGTGCACAAAAAAGACATATTCTCTCAGACCTCAGTATTGACATGTATAAGCTAATAAGTTTGATTAAACAACACCCAAGGGACCTAGAAAGATAGCTCAACAGTTAAGAGAATCTACTACTCTTGCAGAAGACCTCTACTTGGTCGCCAGTGCATACATAGGGGGACTTACAGTGATCATTCCAACTTCAAGGAATCGTGGGCCCTTTTCTGGACTCTATATGTACCTGGACTCACACATGCACATATCCATACATAAATGTACACAATACAGTAAATTGTAAAGCATAAAAATAAAAACAACACCAAATCAACATCTAAGCACTTGTGCATGTTTACTAGGTCTATGCTATTCCATTTTATTCCATTTTGTCCTATGGCATTCTTGAACTTGGCCGTAGATGTAATTTATCATTTGACCCAGCTCACTTTCGATATCCACCAAAGTCACAATGAAAAATAGCTTCTCAGGACAATTGACCTTTGAAATGTTGAAAGACCACAAAGAAAGATGGAACACCATGCTGCTAAGGCTGCCTGTGGGGGTTGTGGGGGGGAGCTATTTCTCTGTTAAGAGTGAACCCTTTACTGTGGGAAGCCACATGTGCCGTTGCAGAGTGGCACTGACTACTGCTGGCCACTATGCATAAGTTTGGACAAACAACCAATGTGTACATACGCAGTAAAGTTTTTTGTAAAGACACTGCCTGGCCCGGGCATGATAATGAGGCTTTGGAAGTATAACCAATCAGATGTGAGACATGCAAATGAGGTATGATAATGAGGCTCTGTGAGGTACAGAGAGAGAGAGTAGCCAATCAGATGAGGAACATGCAAATGAGGCTTAGTGCATAACCAATCCGGGTGTGAGACACGCCTCTCCTAGGCCTCTATAAGCAGCACCAGTTCTGGGCTCGGGGGTCTCTTCGCCTCTGCAATCAAGCTCTCCCAATAAACGTGTGCAGAAGGACCCTGTTGCAGCGTCGTTACTGCTGGCCAGTCCAGCGCGCGCAAGACTTTACTTAATATACACACCAACCTATCTGCATCTCAACCCAAGTGACATCTAGAATAGGCATTCAAGTAATGTCACTTTGTAAAGAATCCCCCCTTAGTCTGTCTCTCATCCCCCTGCCCCAGGAGCCAAGAGATTCTCTTCTGGACCACTAAAGCATAGGTAAATGGAAACCCTTGTTCTGGCTGTTCCTGTATTGTCTTGCAATAGCTGATTATCCTAGCTTTTCCTTTGGCAACATTTAGGACAGAATCTGGCTCTCATGTCTCTCTTGTTCCAGTGCAGATTACATGGCTGAGACCATGGAGAAATATGTGGATCCAGAAGGCTGATGCAGCTAAGTGCATTCACAGACAGAGAGAGTACCTCTCCTTACACCTGTCATCCTGCCTCTCTCTCTCTCTCTCTCTCTCTCTCTCTCTCTCTCTCTCTCTCTCATCTCTCTAACACGGGCTGAAGGCTAAGACCTCCTAACAGTAAAGCCCGTGACATGAAGGAACACTATAACTTTGAGCCAGGCTTTGTTTTAAAATACACATCTTAAATTGTTATTACAGTGACTGACCAGAAGTCAGTTGCTATAGAAAGGACGGTCCTCAGAGTGAACATGTCATGTGGCAGCTAACATCAGAAACCTGTGAGTGAGGAGGGGAAGCGGGAGGAGGAACCAGGGGAAAATGGCTGCAAAAAAAGTGTGTTTCTATAGAAAGGAATGGGTGAGGCAGTGGGAGTGGGTTTAGGAAACACCATTTTGAGTGATGTCAGCAGGCTTGTGGGTAAGGATGGGAGTTGCTTCTAGTTGACTGGGACGCTGGAGTGAGATGACTTGGCCAATAACTGGTAGTGCTAAACTACCTAATAAAGTTGGTTATAATCTGCGCTCAGAATGGTTGGTATATATATATATATATATATATATATATATATATATATATATATAATGCAGTGTTATAGTCCTTTCCTCTCTCTAGTAATCGAATGGCCCTGCAAAAATTCTTAAGGGCCAGAAAGTCCCTGTGGTGTCAAAGCATCAAAAGAGAAAAATGAGCACAGCCAAAGGCTTTCCCATGTTTGCATTTGTATTTTCATGTACAGGCTTGATGGTCATAGTTTTTATTTAAATTTGTTCATTAATAATTTTGACAGGGGGTCTTAGTATGTAGTCCGGGCTGATCTGGAACTCATAATCCTATAGTCCTCACAGCCTCCCTGTGCTGGGATTAAAAGCACATTCAGCCATGCCTGACTATGAAGCTCTTCCATATGATAACAGCCTTCTTGCATAGTTACATGGGGATGAGCAAAGAACCCAGCACACGTGAGAGTGTTCAGCCAAGGACAGCTCTGTTTTCATTCAAATATGGGCATAGCAATTTTGACAGTATGGCCTACATACACTGCATAGTTATGCACACATGACGGGAGAGAGTAAGGGCAAGACAAACCTCAGCTTGGGAGGAGAGAGAGAGGGTTTCATTGCTCTTTTGAAAATGACTTCTCCTTTGGAGCACTTTGTGTGTTACTCTGAACAGTCCTGAAGAGCAGCCTAGCTGCCCCTGGAAGCCCAACTCTCCCTGGAGGTCCCTCCAACCTTTTTCTCTGAATCAGGTTAAAAACATCCCAAGAAACTTCCTTCCTTCTGTCTTTGCTATTAACTTCACAGAAGCCAACAGATCCAGAGGACTGTATATATGTCTTTTAAAGAAAGTTTCTAGAACATTACAAAAATAGTTAGATCTGGCTGCCTTCAAGTTTCAGAATAAATCTGCTTTGGGTTAGTCCAGTGACAGCGGGAGATTCCACTGTGCTGTCAAGTAGGAATGGAATTGTCACCTTAGGACACATTAAGGAAACTCTAATATGATACATTAATGCCATTAAGCCTTAGCATTCATCTGTCAGTGTGCAGGAAATGGAGTGATAGAGAGTTATTGGCTGCAGACCTCTGTCTCCCATACCTAGGGAGAAGTCAGTGGATTCAGATAGGAAGGAAGCTATCACAGAAGAAGCACTCTATGGGCTGTAGAGAGGAGCTTCCGAGTTCCAGAGAAGGTGAGCACTGAGCTCTCTGGGGACTTCTCCATACTTTCCTGCTGTCACACAGTGTGAAATAGGATGCTGATCAAGCATCCCAGGACAGCAAGCAGAGCTCCCATGGGGCCATGTTCAGGTGCTGAAAGTGAATCTTTGCCAGCTGATGTTAGGAAGGCTGCATTGCCTAAACTGAGGCTAAGTGCGTTAGAGCTTACAGTGTGGGCATCTGGAACCTGCTTGAAAAAGTCTCTCCTTAATGGTATGGAAACATTTCTTTGGAATCTTCCATTGCTTTCTCTCCTGGACTAAATGTGCCCGTGTACTTTGGAATAATTATAGTGAGTTCATATATCTTGGCATCCTAGATACCCACAGCAACATTATTAAACACTAAATGATTTCTTTATTTTTAAATGAAAACCTTGTGTGTGTTTTAAAAAGACAAGATTCACAATAGCATTTCAAGTGACCCCCTATGTTGAGGAGATTGTTGACAGAATACACAGTACTCAGTAGTGGTGACCTTTGGAAAATCACTTTCCTTATGAGGTAATTTATAAGTTATAAAATGTCTTAGGTGTGTAATGCTTTCACGTATCCCGTTACTCTGTCACTGGCTCTGTTTATTCAATTAAGTAGACTCAGCACACAGCTAAGCTTCTGAAGTCAGATGGCTGTATTTGTTCCAAATAGCTTCTCGGGTGTGGAGTGGGTAGAGCTGGCAGACTACACTGACCCTGGGCTCAGTGTGTTCTCAGTGATGGCTGGTAAGTGCCACAGGAGAGGCAGGAGGTATAGGAACCACACGAGGGAGCTTCTTATGTTCTTGTATTGTTTTGATAATATTCACATCGGCTAGGGGAGACGGGAATTGTGGTGACCTCTGTGCCATGCATGAAGACAGCAAGGCCTTTGAAGTTAAATAAATTACCAAGGCCATGCCCACTCACTCACCCAGGAGTCAAATGTAAATGTGCATGAAACTGCCGAGTTTGTTTCTGGTTTTTCAATTAAGTGATGTAAGTAACTACTGACATCTATGATTGCTTAAGATTGAGAAAGATCCACCCCCACTTCTTGCCAATCAAAGTCTAGGAATATAGGAATAAATTTCAGCTACTTTTTATAATAAACTTACTTATAAGAAAAATCATGACAGGATTGAAATTTTCTCTTCAAGTTTAGTACTGAAAACTTTCCCCGTATAGTAAATATATATTTATTTTCCCTAAATGTGTCTCCATCTCAGAACCTCTCCATTTACTAGTCATAATTGGCAGACTAACATTTCTCTATAAATAATATATTCTGACAAATGAAATGATCCTCTTCTTCAGATGATGGAGATTTTTTTTTTCAGCTGACATTTACTAAATTACACGGGTGCTCATTTTTCTATGCAACCTTTGAAGGTTTGTCCTCAAATGTTCCAATGAATCTGTTAAAGTCTGAATGTCCTGATGATCTACAGAGGTGACATCACTTTCCTCAGAAGTCATTCTCTTTTTTTTTCCCAAGACAACTGGTTTCCTTTAAACCCACCCTGAAGTCCTCTTAATGACTTCTATTATTATTATTTGGCATAATATTATTTCTAGTTTCAAGTTTGTATGTGGTAAACCTGTATCTTCCAGTAATCTCTTTATAAAATATGTGACAAGATGGGACATTTTGTTGTTAAAAACTCCTTTTATTTTGCATTTTAGTGATCAGCCCCCTACTTTTTGTTTTATTCCGATTTGGCTTAGTCTAATCCACTCTGGAACTTACTATGTAGCCAAGGCTGGCCTCAAACTATTTACCCTCCTGACTCTGCCTTCCTAAAGGCTGGAGGCACAGGCACACACCAGTGTGCTCTGCACAACACCTTCTTAGATATGTCTAGTACCTGCTTCTTCCGTTTTCCTTCTGTTGGTTGCATCTCTCCTATCCAGAGCACGTTAAATCACTGAGGTCCCATTTGCTCTGTTTTGAGGTTTGATGGACACTCACTTCATGTCCTGTGCATGGAATTGTGCTGATGGGAAAGCAAAGCACCATTTCCCCGAGAACTTAGCTGTTAGCATTTCTGTATTATAGGCTCGTTTGCTCCTGCTCAGAATCCATTTTGAGCTAACTTCAGAATATTACATGAAATAAGGATCCAGTCTCTCTTGTTTGGCAGTAGACGTTGGGCTTTCTAAGCCTTGATGGTTGAAGAGGTTATCTTTTCTGTTATGCGATCTGATTCTTGCTGAAGAGCAATTGAGAAGATGTAACTGAGTTCTTTCTGGTCTACATATTATTTTACCACTGTGCATACATGCCTCTGCTCCATGACTTTATTCCTGCCATTCTGCAACAGAATTGCCTTGGATGCGCAAGGTCTTCTCACCTTGCTCCATCTCAAGACTGCTTTGACTCCTCAGGCATTAGTGGTTCCTGATACCTGGTGGCATTGAGTCATCTGCTCCTGTAAAAAATGTTTCTGGGACACTGTATATTGCTTTCATAACCAGGAATTTTGACAACATTAAGTCTTTCAACTCATGAGCTTAGGTTGTCTCCTGACGTCTTTGTGTCTTTTGAGATTTCTTTCATCTATATTCTATAGACTTCAGGGAAAAGTCTGTTTACTCACTACATAAGATGATTCAGAAATATTGTATTCTCTTTGTCGTTGTGATAAGCACCATGACCAAAACCAACTTGGGGAGGGACGGGTTCCTTTCAGCTTACAGCTTACAGTCACTCGGGAAGGAAATGGAAAACCAGAGTGGGGATTCAAGGCAAGAACCTGGAGGCGTGAACTATGCAGAAGCTGTGGAGGAGTGCTTCTTACTGGCTTGCTAAACCCCAAGGCTCATGCAGCATGCTTTTCTATACATCCCAGGACCAGCTTCCCAGAGGAGGTACCACCCACAGTGAGCTGGGCCCTTGGGCATCAACCATTAATCAAGAACATACCCCAGAAGGTTGCCTACAGACAATCTAGTGAAGACATTTTCTCATTGATGTCCCCTCTTCCTAATGACCCTAGCTTGTGTCAAGTTAGCAAACACCAAATCATCTCACTATCGTTTTCCTTATTTTCTATTTACAGAGTTCAATAGTAGTGTACAAAAATGGACAGGTAGGCTGGGAGATGATTCAGCTCATTCTGAAGTGCCTGCCTAGTCATAGGCCTTGGCTCAATCCCCAGTATTGAAAGCAAAATGGTGACGCTGAGAACTTAAATAGATATATCTAAAAAAAAAAAAACTAGTCAGATGGTTCATAGAGTTCTATGAATATCCTAAGTGCTATTAGTAATTAAGAGAATGCCAAGTATCTGGTCTGTAATCTCAGCTACTCTTGAGTTGGGGGTCGGGGTCCAAGGCCTGCCTAGGCTTCAGAAGTTCAAAGTAAGTCTTAACAACTCAAACAGACCATATTTCAGACACAATAGTAAGACAGAGGGCTGAGCATGCAGTTCAGTAACAGATCTATTTCCTAGTATACAGGAGATCCTATAATGGATAATGAAGATAATTGATGATGATGATGATGATGACACAATCAAAATTTTATTTATATCTGTCAAAGTAGTTACTTAAAAAAGAAGGAAAGAGAAAGAAAGAAAGAAAATGCAAGCACTGATTAGATATTGGAGAAATTAGAATGTTTGCATGTGGTTTTGGTCAATGCTGTGTATACAACATTTGTGGTGAACAACATACAGATAATTCAGATATTAAAATAGCATTACTAGATGACCCAGATATCCCAGTTCTGCTCATTTGTTCAAAAGAATTAAAATTATGGACAACTCTTGTTCATCACAACGCTGTATCTAACACAGTATCTCAAATGCAGCAATAGCCCAGATACCCATTGAGAAATGAGCCAGAAGACAGAATTGTGTGCCTGTGTGTTATCACATACTAGAATACACACATGTGTATATATGAGTGTATATCTATACATACAGTTATGTAAGAGAGAACACGAATTAGTTACTGTACATGCACCTTAAGGGCATAATGTTAAGTGTACTGTGCCAGTCACAGGACGACAAATATGACCTCACTTCTTGGGCATATCTAAAATAGATTCACAGACCCAAAGAGTGTGGGGACAGTCAGATAGCACGTTCTGTAAGAGGACGTGTTTGCTATGCAAGCAGGAGATCCAAGTTCAAGCCTCAATATTCTTGTGAAGGCTAAGTCCACCACCACACGCCTGTAGTTCCTGTGCTGAGCAGGTAGAGACACAAGATCTCTGTTGCTGGCCATTTCAGCAAATCCACATGCTTTAGGTTTGATGAGAGACTCTAACTCAAAAAAAGTAAGGTGGAGAGTGACTGAGAAAGACACCTTATGTTGACCTCTGTTCTCCACATGTATGCAAGCCCCGCCCCCAAACACACACAAACTGGTGATTGACAAGATCAGTAATACCCAAGCCGTGGGTGGAGAGTTTCTGTTAAGCAAGAGAAGTAAACTACAAATCTGCACAGCGTTATACTGTAGCCCACACAAGAATATTTCGTGCTTTTGAGCTTTGTTAAGGAAAGATCTTATATCAAGTAGCCATAGATTCTGCTGTTGGGGTGAAGTCTTTATACATGAGTCTCCCATTACTGAGGAGTTGGCTAAGTAAGACTTCTAAGTTGAGGTCAGGATGTCATAAGTGCTGTGTCATTCTCTGCAGTTTCCTATGGTACTGTGGAAAAGCTCCCTTCTAAGAGATGCAGCTTTCCTTTCACCTTTGAAGTCTTTAAGGACTGTCCTCTCAATCCTTCTGGGATATTGCTAAGGTGTGTGTGTGTGTGTGTTTGTGTGTGTGTGTGTGTGTGTGTGTGTGTGTGTGTATGTGTGTGTGTGTGTGTGTGTGTGTGATATGTATGGATAGTCACAGATCAGCTTTGAGGAGTTGGTTCCCTCCTTCTACCATGGGTTCCAGGGATGAGATTTAAGAGTGTTAAGGCTTGAATGGCAAGCACATTTACCTACAGACATTTTTTGTTGTTGTTACTATATTTCTTTAAAATTCCCCATTTTTGTTATTCTGGAATCTTCATCTGAAATTATTGATATTTTCCTGAAACTTCTTATTCTTTTATGAAGTTAAAAATAAAATGTTATTAGTTCACAAATAATTAGATTTCATTATAACATTTTTCAAACAAAATTGGAAACTGGTTTTTCTTGTTTCTCTCCCCCACCTTTTCTTTCATCCTTTGTGCTCCTCCCCCACCATCTTTTCATGGGTGTGTCATACATGACTCTGGTATTTCTTATGCCCTCTCACTGTCTCGTTGTCTTTCTCTGTCTATGTCTCTGTCTCTGTCTGTCTCTGTCTGTCTCTCTGTCTCTCTGTCTCTGTCTCTCTCTCTGTCTCTCTCTTTGTCTCTCTCTCTCTCTGTCTCTCTCTCTCTCTTGCTCTCTGGATTTTTGGAAGATTCTGTAATCAAAACAAACAAGCAAACAACACTAACCCAAACCTGAAACCCTTTCCTTTTTTTAAAATTTATTTTTATTTGTAATTCATTTTTTACACTCCACATTCAATTCCCCACCTCTCTTCATCCACCCTCCAACTGCTCTACATCCCACACCTCCTCCCCAACCCATCCCATCTCCAAGTGGATGTCCCCACCTCCTACCCCACCTGACCTCTAAATTCCCTGGGGCCTCCAGTCTCTTAACACAGTCCTGGAAGTCCTCTACTGTATGTGTGCTGGGGGTCTCATATCAGCTGGTATATGCTGAAACCCTTTCAAATATTTAAAGAACTTCCACAGTATAAGACTCCAACATCTGGACTTCCCCTGCCTCCTCTGTGAAGCAGCTGTGCTTGCCTGCTGCCTCTTCATATCTCATGGGATGAAATGATTTTAATTCTCAATTTGTTATATTTTCATTTGTCTAACTCTTGCCTTCTGCATCTGCCCAAGTTCTTTGAGATTTCAATTCCCCTGTTTGATTGGTTGTCTAGTTTTTGCATCTTGAAAAGTCCATTGCTTGTATTCTCATCTTACAACTTTATCTTTTATGAGGGTAAGACAAAAGTGTTTGCTCAAAGTTCTGTGTTTAGGCCCATGCCTGTATGCCTTAGGGCTAAACTGGAAAATGGTTGGGAGAACAGAAAACCATATAAAGTGAGAACATACTAAATGTTACCATCTGAGAGATTTCCCTGGGAACATCTTATACTTGTGGCTAGAAGTCTTTCCTTTCTGCTGGGTCAAGAGGGACAATGGCACTCAGATTTCCTTTGTCGATGTTTAGTTCTGAATCTTCTTGTGTTCAGACTCATGATTTCTTTGTGAACTGTGTCTTCCACATTCCATGCTTTCAGGCCAAAGATGAACTCCCTCTACCCTTGAGGCCACTCTCTGCTTTTACTTCCCCAAACACTTCCTTTACTCTGTTAGCAGCAATTCTAATCTTCTACGAAGTTTTCTGCTACCCAGAATTTTGTAGAAATCTCTCTACCATTTTCTTGTCTCCTTTCCCTGCTGGTCTTTGTAGAATATGCTGTTAAATCGGTATTCTGTGGTTTAGGTAAAGTTTATGGTAGAAAGAAGGGGACAGTGCTGGTGAGATAGCTCAATGGGTAAAGAAAGGCATTTGCCCCAAGCCTTCCAACCTTGGGAGTTGGAGTCCTGGAACCCCATGTGGTGGAAAGAGAGAACAGGCTCCTACAAGTTGTTCTGTCACATCCACATGTGTGCCAGAGAGTATGGCTACACACAGATACACAAAGATCAACACACACACAATGACAGCAACTAAACCTGATAAATACTTTAAAAGAAGGTGAAAACATGTGGTTCATACTTCCTGACCCGCCATAATCTTTAATGTCTCTCATTTTATTTCGAAATAGGCTCTATTTTGCCCACACTTTCATCTTGGTAATGTGTGTGTTCCCCTCTTATGTGCATTGCCCTATAGTTCTCCGACCCACTGCAGTTTAAGATAAACGAGTCCACAATCACACTGTTTCTTATTCTTCTAGGAGTCTGTGGTCCAAAAGTGAACTGAATTAATCGCCCTTGACAGGTGGAGACAACTTTCTTCTCGGAGTTTAAGTAGCATGCCCAAGACCACTCAGTCAAGTTTCTCTAGCTTCTCTTCTGTTGAATTTTGCTTCTCTGACTCTCCAACTCTTAAGTCTCATTTGCGATAATTTTATGAAATAAATAGAGGGAAGAAGAAGGAAGGGGAAAGATGAATTTCAAACACATGAAAGCATACAATTTCAACCTTAGGACTTTAGAATGACTTGATATATTCCATGATCCGTTCTCAGCATACGGTGAGCAAGCGGGAGCCTGCTGAGAAGCTGGGGCACCTCTCCGGTTCCAGTGGCTATAGAACCACTTGGAAGTATGCACACATACCAGATGGTCAGGGGGAAGTTCCTAGGAGACAGTATTAACAGATTCTGGTGCATTTCTGCTTGATGAGGGCACATGGTGCTACCTGGACCAAAACAATAGCCCCACGGCAGGGATGTCTCCACCTCTAGATGTAACTTAATGCAACTTATGAATATTTATGACAGCATGACTTTCTTTAAACAATAAATAGCCTGGCTGCTTGGTGTAAAGTCCCTTCAAAAACTTGAACTGTTTTCTGCAAAGACCATTTTCTGAGCTCAGAGCCCTGGGCACTGACAAGTCCATAGGCAGTGAGCTAGAGGGATGAGAGATGTGTGGCTAGGGTAGTTGGCTTCCTGTACCTGGCTTGCCACTGAGCATTCTGTGGGAGCTGCTACAGGCTGGAGTGGGTCTAGGAGCCTGGGGCCTAAGGTAAGCACAGCAGGGCTGGAATGCCTTTCCCATGGGCCCTTCCTTTCAGATACTCTAGCTTTAATCCCTGAGCCCCACTGTTGGCAGGGCTGCTAATGCTGCTCATTCTGCAGCCAGGGTTTGCTGGGGTAGAGAACTAAATCAGCAGGAATCTTGATCCTGACCATACTCCCTTTAGCAGCCTGAGAACATTTGTTCTAATCTCACAGCTCTCAGAAAGCCACAGGATTTCTGAAGTCCTAAAACAAAGGATGTCCCACACCTCCCTGGATGCATGATTAGCCATTTGGTACATTGCCTTCTCAGAAGTTGTAGTGTATTTGTGCCTTCTTCCATGAGAAAATACCATGGAAGATTGGGTGGACAGATTTTGAACACCACAGGATGGGAAGGACTGCTGTGCGTTGATGTCTTCTAGATATGATATGGCCATTGCAGCCGTGACCTCAGGCCAGCTGTGGCTGCCTGCATGTGACCAGCCTAAAACCAAGCCCATCAGCTTTCTACCATGGCTGTGAGAGGGCTATAAGAAAGTTATTAAGAAGATGAAGTTGAGAGGGTGTGATGCAGAGGGGTTTGGGAAGGGTTGGGAAAGCATGAGACAAAGATAAGCTCAAAGTACACGAAATGCATCTGTGACGTTGCCAAAGCAACCAATGGCAACACTAAATCCGTGAAGCTTTGGTCCCTCCTCTCCTCATTCTCCTGGGTGGCTTAGTGCTGACGTCACCAAGTTTTAAGTGGCAAGAAGGATGATGGTGTTGACACTACTGATGTTATTCCCAGAGCCAGACAAAATCCAGACCCAGCGCTGTGAGTGGGTCCCTGTTCTGCCTCCCAGTTGCTCCAGTTGCTTGCTATCTCAGCTCCCCTTCTTGAAAGTAAGACAGTCACACTCTCTTTTCAAAGGTGGGATTAAGAATAAACACATTACAGAGCACTGTCATTGCCATTGTCAACTTAATCAGAGATGGTGTGACTATTGACAAAAGACCCCAAGGTCCAGGCTTTTTGGCATTTCTTCATGAAAGGGGAGGGTGTCGGGTCATTAGACCCTCACTTATGGTCCCAGACATGCCAGCCTACATCTATTCTAGCTTGGGGTAATTCTGTCCCAATTACACTTATCCTTGTCCTTTCAGGCTGTGATATAGTGTATTTAGTCTATAACCCAAATCCAGGGAGTTTTGCTGCCAACTCATATAACTTTGTTCTGAGTTCTTTCTTTGTCCTGTTATTACAGACATGGCTAGTTTGGTTAGGGGTATCCATAGGACTATGTTAAATCCATACAAACTCATGGTTTATCTATTCCCAAGTCAGGCTGAAACCTCAAGAGTATTATAGCTTTGTTGTGGTATACCCTCACACCTACATCTCAGTGTTTCATCTCTAGAGAAGAGGACTTGGTTGCTGTTGTCCATCACAAGTTTCCAGAAGTGTATCCCTCCATCCAGAGCAGCAGCTCCTTCCTATTTTGCAGTTTATCTTTTTATATATCCTTAATAAAAGCTGAGAACTGTGATTCCCATGCCTTCCTAGCACTGGGTCACATGCCCACTTTACAGATTGGAGCACTGAGGCTCTGGTCTGCATGGGATTAGCTCAAGGTCACCTCGCTATGTCTCATGTTATGAGACTTGTTGATTATGTTCCCATTGTTGACAATGTCCTAGTGATAAACCAAAGTTCAACCCCACAGAAAATCACCAGAGTGAACCAATGGGTTTGTTGGGCTTTACCCACAGGATATGTGTCAGGGGTTACTGGAAGGAATATGGGTAACACTAAAACAGCTATACAGGAAAGTACCCATGCAAAATGTGTAATGGATTCCCCATAACACAGAGGTAAAGACCCTTCTCTACTAATCCCACCCCCGACCAGCCTATCTACTACAGGACATCTTGAAACCACATGCAGTTGATATATATTGCATAGAAATGGCTAGAGGAGTGGTTAGAACCTTAGGTTAGGGTCCAGTAGCCTTGCCAATATCCTTCCACAAGCCTGATCATGATGGTATCATGCAAGCAGGCACAGTTTATCTGATGCCATGGTCACTTTGCTCTCAGGATGGTGTTCTACACCACGCATTTTCTGGCCCCCATATGAGTGAAGAATTATAGTAGTAGTTTGTCCTACCGGGGTTTACTTCCTCATATAGACCCAACACGGTCAGACCCAAAGAAACTCACAGCATATTGGAAGGGAGTAAGTCCGTCTCCCTGGAGCAGAATACCAGAAAAAAAAAGTGTTTTCAAACTAGCTTTGTGAAAGAAGTTCTGCAAAAAGTCACCCGAGAGATGCATTGTCAGAAGGGGTGCGTGTCACAGCTTGCAGAGTCCCCTTGAGGTTGTTAGACATGACAGTGGGGGAAGCTATCCCTCTAGTCAATGCTTTTGGCCTTTTAGGGGGACCATGTTTGCCCAATTACTCAAAGGCCAAGTCCTTAGAGAAATGTACCTCTGAGCACACCATAGCTTTATACGGACTCTGCTGATCAGGGATGGCGATGATTTGTTCTCCTGTGGGGGTTGGGACCATGTGAGGAGGCTTGCATTCCAACAAACTGGGCTTGGGACGCTTTTGTTACTTTTAACATCTTAAGTATAGATATTATTCTGTTATTTTCTCATCTCTTTGGGAAGGAAAATTATTGTCAACTAAGAATATGTGCCCTTTTCTTTTTTTACAACATAAATATGCTTTCTCAAGGATGAAAAGAAATATAAGGTTCACAGTTTCTAACCTGTTCTGCAACTATTATAAAAAATAAAAATAAGATCCAAACAACCAAACAACACAGGGCCAGGGACTGGAGAGATGGCACAGTGGATAAAATGCTTGGTATGTGAACATGAGGTCCTAAGTTCACATCTGTGTAAGAGCTGGGTGGTGGCATGTGTGTGTTACCACTGTGTTGGGATATGGAAACAGGCTGTCCCCCAAGGCTTGCTGGCTAGCCAGTCAAGTTGAAATGACTATCTTAAGGCCTGTGAGTGTCCCTGTTTCAAAATCTAAAGTGAAAGATGATAGAATAAAGCACTTAATATTGATCTGTAGCCTTCACATGCCCAGCCATGGACAAGTAAACCTGAGTACACATGTGTACACATACACAGGACACACATGAACACACATACACACACACAAACACACACACACTTGTAAAAAGAGAAAAAACAGCAGCATATTTTGCTGTGTGTAGGAGAGTGTTAAACAGAATGCCAAATCCAAGCTTGCCCCAGAGGCAGAGAGCTGGCAGGCAATCCCTGGGCCTTCAATTACTAGGGAATGTGAGAATTCTTTCTTTGTGGGTTTTCATATCTGCAACACATTCCAAGTTAGAGTCCGGTGTGACAGCTGGTGTGTGAAACCTGTGTCCACAGGCACAGCATGTGTGTGAGGCCTTGGAGAATAGACAGAGGATATCCGGCAACCTGGACCACTGACCAGACACAGTGTAGGCTATCCTTGTGAAGATGGGCTCCTTGGCTCACCACAGCTCAGTGGGCTTTGAATTTTGTGTTATAAGTCAACAACAGCTTCCAAATCCCATCGATATTTTCTAAGTGTATTTCCCAGCATCTTGCTTACCAATTTCGAATACAGATTACCGTGATAAGATCACATGTGTGTGAAATCATGGCACTTATGCCAAACACACAACCTATTTGTGGCCAGTAAGCATGTTTTCTTGTCTGCGGCCAACATGGGTCTCAGTGAATATAAGTGAAGTTGTTTTAGTGGTTTTGCCAATTTTTATCAATTGCTCTCATCAGCATAGATGGCAGTCAGGGTGGTTTTAGGTGTGTGTGTGTTTGTGTGTGTGTGTGTGTGTGTGTGTGTGTGTGTGTGTGTGTGTGTGTGTATGTGTGTGTGTGTGTGTGTGTGTGTGTGTGTGTGTGTGTGTGTGTGTGTGTGTATCATCCGGCTCATTATAGGAAAGAGTAGGTAATTATTCTATAAGCCTTTTGCTGTATAAATGCAAGCTAGGGACAGTGTTCAGCAGTAATAACCAAGCTGACTTGCTTCCTAACAAGATACTGTCCAGAGCAACAACAGAACTCTTAATGGAAGCCTGGGGTGATTTAAGAAAGCTACTGTGGGAGAATTAAAAAGGCATTGCTCTCTAGAGTTGGAGTGAGCAGTAAAAACCAAAAATTTGCTTTTATTAATTCCCTACAATGTGTTTGCTTTTTAACTGGGCCATTCACAGAGATGTGTTTGGAGTGGAGGGAGCCCTTTATGGCTGGATTTATGGGCACCTGAAGTCTGACAAGCATGCTGCTGGCACATCTTGCTAACAATTCCCAGGGAACTTTGTCTGCAAGTAAGAAAAGAACCAAAGTGTGCTTTTATAAATGAACCCTAAGACAGTATGCTAATGTGACCTGTCTCCTAGGAATAACCTTTTCTCCTGCCATTGGCTCATACCCTTGCATGGTCAAGAGTAGGCATGCAAGTATGCTAACTCACTCTCTTGGAATCAAGCCCTAGGAGGCAAAAGCTTATCCTGAGCCTGTTAGCAAAGGTTCTGCAGTTATGAGAACCAGGGTCCCCAGCCTGCCCTGCTCCAGACATAAAATGAAGGGTTGTACAACTGATTCTTGTCATCTCAGAGTCACCAGCCTCTTGGTCAACTTACCTTTGAGGATGGTACTACTGGTTTATTGCCCCTTTCCTGAGATCCCTGTGTGGAGACAGATGTGTACACATAGACTTACTAGGTGACACATCCCTGCTGAGGGCTATTTTTCCTTGGATGCCTGTGTAACTGTCTCCAGGTTCCCCAGATGTTTCAGATCTTCCCTTCTTTTTTTTGGTAAAGATCTTTTTAGATCTTTTTTCTTGAATAAGTCCAGTTATGGTAGGTCATCCTGGGAATCTTTAACATTATGTGATCTTGCCATTTGGAAGAGCTAACGTTGAAGGTAAGGGCAGCTTTTACATGGTCAACTTCGAAGCAATTATTAAAGAAGGTTAGGGGGCTGAAGTTCTCAGTGCAGGAACGAAGGGACTTAGATTCTTCAGATGACCTGTGGTTGCACCAGCTGGCACGTCACACTTTTTCATGCAATATTTTCATTCTAGTTTCAATTCAGTTGCTATGACTAATACCCTGAACAGAGCAACCAATGGGAGAAACAATTTACTTGGCTTACAATTCCAGGTTTTATTTCATCACTCAGAGGAAGTCAGAGCCAGAACTCATACAACCTGTCTTCATGTCCACAGCCAAAGCAAAGAGAGCAAAACCTACCCAGGCTGCCTTGTTGAGCTCACTTCCTATTTTCATACAGGTTAGGGCCTAGCTGGCAAAATGGTGCCAACCACTGTAGGCTAGGTCTTCCCACATCAGTCATCAGTCAAGCCAACTTGATCTAGAAAATTTCTCATGTAGACTCTCTTGCAACAGGATTCTAGGTTGGATCAATTTAACAGTTAAAATTAACCACCACAAAACTCAATTCTAGAATATGGTCAGAGTCCAGGGTTGGGAGGGCTTGACAGGACAGAAATCTCAGAGAACAGCAGTTGAAACAGGAAAGGCAATGGATCCCACTGGGGACTTGTGCGATGCAGAAGAGTAAGAAGCACCATCCTGCCGTATGGATTGTGATCCCTTCCAAAGGATCATTGCCCAGATTGTAAGTTACACGTGGATTGCCTGGTGTTGTGTCCCCACTATTCCTGGGGAAAAATGATAAGTAACCCAGGTAAGTAACTGGCAATGGAACAAAGCATGGATGCCACTGAAGTCCAACTTAGTGCACCAGCGAGCTTTATTGGGCTTACTAATGACTCAGAAATGACTCAGAGACAGCTGCATCACCAAGGTCACTCTGCATGGGTGGTGACAGCTCATGAAAGCTGGAAACACAGAGTGTACTATAAAACCTGTAGGCAGCTCAACGGTTCAAAAAGTATCTTTTCCTGGTAGCTCAGTCGGTCCTAACCTCTTCCAGGCACCTTGGCTGATCTCTGTTTTTTTTTTTTTTTTTTTTTTTTTCAGGCAGTTCATCTGATGTCTGCTTTTGCCAGGCAGCTTGGCATGTCTGGGTACCAGTCTCTATGTTTTTCAGGCAGGTTGGCTGGTCTTAGGGTGTCTCCCAACAGTTCTCACTGCTGGTATTCACTTAGGGAGGGAAACGCTTGCTTAGTGAATCTGCTCAGATTCGAAGACATCCTGGATCCTTAGAGTTAACAGCTAAGCATATGGATCTTCTCTGCAGGAGGAAAGGTTTCCCTTCTCTTTATAACAGCCTTTGCCTCAACATTTGACAAATGAGCTTCCCCCTCAGGATGACAGGCTATATCTTCATGGAGCGCACTGTGCAGTGCTTGGAGACATTGTAAGAATATAGATTCAAGTTCAGGTCTTAGGTAACTCTGACCCTGGTGATCCAGAATCCACACTTAAAGAGTTAAGACCCTAAACTCTGTTATGTTAAGGTAGTGATTACCTTGCCAAGCTCTGAAGTTCATGGAAGTGAACCAGGTGACATTGCTGCTATTACTTGTCTCACACTGGGAGAGACAAAAGGGATGCCCTTCTTCTTTTCTTTTCTGTTCAGTACCTCTCAGCATAGTCTCCTCACTATGTTCCAGAACATTCTGAGATGTGTCTTCTTTTCTTTCTGTTCTCACAAGTTTTCATTCATCTTGTGATATTGTGAAATCCTTGAAGGAAAAAAAAATATGTTGCCTGTTCATCTTGGAATAGTCAATAATTAATTGGCGACTTAAATTAAAATAAATTTGATTTTGAGGCATTTACCATCTTTTGACCTATATACTCTATTTCTAGAAGCTTTGGCACTGCATGGGATATCAGTATAAGCCAAATGTTTGATCCCAGTATAAGCTCATGGTTTGATGCCAGCACTGAAGAAACACAGACTTGTACATGTCTGTGAACACAAGGCCATCCTGGCCTACAAGGTGAATTGAAAGCCATACTTGCAGAGAAGGAGGCTGCTAAAATTGTGTCTGCAGTTAAGAAACAGAGAACAATCAGGAAGTCACTGTAAGCACTAAAACCCTAAGCTCCATTCCTGTTGCTCACTTCTTCCAGTAAGCCTTACATTCTCCAGATTTCACACCCTCCCCCACACCTCCACAGCCTGGGCATCATGTGGTTAAAAGCATGAGCCTGTGGAGGACCATTTCACACCTCAGAATCACAGCAGAACTGAATAGCCCATTGCCTTGATAATTATTACGTAAATTGAATAATTGGTTCCTAAGGTTTTCCTTTTCTTTAAACTTAACTTAAGGTGTTTGTATTTTAAAATCACTGAGTATCACAAGTATTGTGTTCAGGAGTTATCCCTTTTTCAGACATTAAGGTCATTGGAAGGTCAGAAAAACATGTTAGCTTCACTTAGGAAATGATGGATAAGAGTCATGAGAGCGGAAACCCGAGAGTCAGTGGACATTTAAGATGTGATTTTTTTTTTTTTAAATCCTTGCTTCTTGGTGCCTTCTTTAGGCCAGAGGCTGCAGCAGCATCTAAGAACTGTTACAGATGCATATCTCAGGCTTAACCCCTGAGCTTTTCATCTGGAACCTGCATTTTGACAGGATGGTCCTAATGTTAAATTTAAGAAATACTGGATGAAGGGAGAATAGGTGTCAACTAGACCTACAGCTGACTTTGGGCTTCTTTCTTGCATTCGTTAAGGGGTGTCTGGTTTCTGGCAGGATGGAGGCAGATGCTCCTCACAGACAGAACTCCATCACGACCAGATACCTGGACCACAGCAGAGCTCTGTCATCTGGTAACAGCCTTCTTCACAGCAGGAGTGAGGATCTCAAAGAGTCCCAGCTCTGGGTCGAAGGAATGGTATTCTGAATGAGATGGCGAGGCTTCAGCTGTTAACCAGCAGGAGGCTGCTGCTTCTTGACAGCATGAAGGGCATCCTGGGTCCACCTGACTGTCTGTCTGGGAGCCACTTGTCACATAAGAGCAGAAAGGAGAGTCGCTGAGAGTCACTGCCAGGACTTAGTTGGCATTACCTTCTCATCTATAATCATTGGGATCCTCTGAGTGAGGTGTGGGGTTAGAGCTGCCGGTAATCACGTGCCCTGTTATCTCCCCCCCCCCACCCGAGAACGAGGATTGTGAGCCTGAAGTTAACCATAACAGTGGCCTCTGACTTGTGAAAGATAAGGTAGTTGGCAGAATGTGCTATTTGAGTCTTGGGAGTCTAAAGAAGAATCAGTGAGGGAAAAATGGATATTATTTTGTTTTTTTTTTTTAAAGCACTATGATCCTGGTCTTTCTATTTTAAGAATAAAAATGGCAGAACCCAGTCCTAACTGACATCCCTTCATACTCCTTCAGAAATCACTAAAAAGACTTAATATTCTCTTAGTCTCTCAGTGCCTTATTATGTACAGTTTTCATTCATCTTACCATTCATTTGACAAATATTAGTGGAGCAATAGATATTCAGTCACTGATGGCCAAGGAAATCCATATGAATTGGCAGAGTGATTTCCCTTGAGGCTATACTATGTTCAGTAATGGTGATAGACATATCAAGAGACAACACATTGTCGTCAGAGCTCCATACATACTCCCTAATGTGTGCACAGGTGGCTATGCAACCTAATGTGTGCATAGCTAAAACTGATAATAATGTGGCAGTGGCATTGGGACTGCTAACACACATTCACATTTTTTTAACATGTCAGGAACTGTGTCAAGTACCTGCTACTACTCAACTCATTTGGTTTTTATGATCCTCCTATGAAATAATTATTACTATTCAGATTCTCTAGGGTAGAAGCATAACATGACCACGTACTTTATGAACAATCAAGTTCAGTCAAGTACATATACAATCAAGGACAGCGCAGGAAAGCTTCAAACCTAATACAATTGTGTTTGGAGCAGAGCCTAGAGATATAAAACTAAATGCGCTAATTCCATCCGAATGAGTGTTTATGAGAGGAATGCTGGTTCAGGATTGGCACTGGATATAGGAAGAAATGAAGGGTCTGTTTCTTTTATCAAGAACTCAACACCAATAAGGAATAAACAGACATGCATGCTTGTGTGTGTGTGTAAACTTCTAATACAAAATATTAAGGGAGTAAAGTGAAGGAATAATGAACTATATTGAGATGTGATGAAATATATCTATTGAGTTGTGCCAGGACTAAGTTAAATTCTGGTTAATGAATAAGAACAGACCAAAGAACCAAGAGAAATGATATTTCAAGCAGAGGGGGAAAATGATGTAAAGCACAAAGTCATGGTCAAGAATATATAGGAGATTTTTTTTTCTCACAGTGTTGCTAAATATCCTCCCTATGTCAGAGCTGCAGGACTGGTGGTCACACCTGTAAATGGAGCACTTCTGAGAAAGCTCTGGAAAGATGAGACATTCAAGATCATTGTTGATTAAACAGTGACTATTCTCTGAGATGATGCAGTGGGTGAGCCAGCTTGAGCTATGTGAGACTCTGTCAGGAGAGAGGGAAGGGGAGGGAAGAAGAGAAAGGAGAGGAAGAGGGAAGAAGGGACGGAGGGGGACAAAGAGGATACACCTTTCACACGTTTTACACAAGCTATGAAATAATTAAAATGTTGAAATCTGTAGGAAAGGTGACCATCCCTCTTCATGTCACCTGTATGAAGACAGAATCTAGAAAGGACTTGCTAGGAAAATATTTTCCTCACCTCTTCAATTTCTGGACCCTAGAAAATTGTAGTGAAATGTGAAAAGATAATATGCACAGAGAGCAGAAGAGAATGGTTGGAAGCCTAGGACAATGTGTTCATACGAAGACAGTAAATGTGTTAAATAGCAGAACCTGCTGATGCAGAGTGGAAGAAGGCCCAGTGTGACAGAGTCTAGAGTCACCCAGGAGGTAGGCTTCTGAGCATGTCGGTGGGGGATAATCTATGTTGCATTGTGGTGGGAAGAGATGTCCACTATGGGTGGTACCATCCCCTGGCTGGGATCCTGGGCTATGTCAGTGAGAAGGGAACTGAACAGTAGCACGCATCATTTTTTGCCTCCTGACTGTGGACATGGTATGAGTAGCAGCTTCAAGGTCCACACTGTGATGGGTTGTGCACTGGAACTGTAAGCCGAAATAAGCACTGTCTCTCTTAAATGGTGTTTGTCAGGACATTTTTATCACAGCAAAAGAGAAGAAACCAAAATACTCAGTTTATACTCCAGGGCAAGCAAGCAGGATATAGCTCAAGAGTACCTCCATTGAGGACTTATAAGTTATTGGGAACACAGTGTCTATACTGGATTCCGTGCATCAGACTCTTAGTGAACTGATAAAAATGATATTTCATCATCTAGTGCAAGGCCTCTTGGTGACTGGATATTCATATCACCTTCTAGAAGCTAGTGCTCGAAAGCCAAAACAGATTCTGGCTAAGAAGGAAGAGATGATTCTATTCAACTTATCATGTCAGCCTTCAAGAGGGTCAGAGATGTATGTGTAGACCACCAACAAAGCTCCAGTAGCTTATAAACTCTGAAACCGCATTGAAAATCTCGATTGCATAAATGTGCTATGGTTGGGATAGATGGTAGATAGATAGATGATAGAAAGATAGATGATAAACAGAAGATAGAAAGATGATAGATTAGATAATAGATGATAAATAAATGGTAGCTAGATGGTAGATGATAGAGATGATAGATAAGTAGGTAGCTAGCTAGATAAACGATAGACAGAAGATAGGTATATTTTAATCTCATGTTGTGATCTTTATAAATTTAGTTGAAATACAGTAACTAAAATGAACACAGAAAAGGGAATGCTGGATTGTTGCTGGAGTTTGTTTTTGTTGTTTGTTTGGTTTGGTTTTGGTTAAGCAGATTTCTTAGAGTTCTTTTAGTAGTATGATGCTACCAAAACACCCAAAAACCTAGGAAACATTAGCAAAAAATGACTTAAAACTTAGGTGGAAAATATATTTTGGTAATCTACCTTGAAGTCACAGAGTCAACATACATTGTAGAATTGTCATAAAAATGACCAGAAATTATACCTACTTATTTCTTTCTCTTAAAATGTGTATGTTTTAAAAAGCTATATATACCTGTGTGTGTAGATGTGTGTTTGTGTGTACATGTGTGTAGGTTGTGTGTATGCCTGTGTATGTATTTATGTGTGTGTTTATAGGTATGTCTGTATATGTACATGTGTGTACTGTATGTACTTATGTATGTGTGTGAGTGTGTGTGAGTGTATGTGTGTCTTTCTGTGTGTGTGTGTATATGTGAGTGTGTGTCTATGTGTATATACATGTGTGAATGTTTATCTCTGTGTATGTATGTGTGTGAGAGGGTATGTGTGTCTGTGTGAATTTTTGTACATATATGTGTATACATGTATATGTGTGTGTATGTCTCTTTGAGTATGTATGAGTGTGTGTACATGCACATTTATATGTGTGCATGTATGTGTGAGTGTGTGTATGTGTGTGTGTGTGTGTGTGTGTGTGTGTGTGTGTGTATTTGTGTTGAGATATGTGCAGGAGTTCTGGGCCCAAGGAGGCCAGAAGAGGGCATAGGATCAGGGTCTTCTGAAGCTGGAGTCGCAGGGAGATGTAAGCTGCTAAGTGAGGATACTGAGAATCAAATCCAATCCCCTGCAGTTGAGTCAGTGTTCTTAACCACTGAGTCATCTGTCTAGCCCCAAATCAGTTATTTCTATTGACCCTTTAGGATAGTCTTTCTCAACCTGTGATTCAAGGTTCTTTGGGGATCAAACAACCCTTTCACAGGAGTCATCTGGGGTCATTGGTAAACACTGATTCATAACAATAGCAAAGTTACAGTTGTGAAGTAGGAACAACATAATTGTATGTTTGGGGGCCACCACCACGTGAGGACCTGTGATAAATGGTCACAGCACTGGGAAGGCTGAGAACCGCTGCTTTGCTTGTGCACATCTGTTCAATCTTATGTGCACATATTCATTGGATCTTCAGAAAGCCCCTTAGCCGCTTCCATCACTGACAAAGCACAAGACAAATACATGCAAATATTGCATGGGATCAGTTAATGTGTGAGAAAATGAAGAAAATAATAACAGGCTGTGGTAGATAGTAGAGGAGAAGAATAGAGAAGACACTCACAAGTATTCACAGTGCCATAACAAGTTACCCCAAAACTCAGCAGCAATGATGGGCTCCTGAATTTGGGACTTGCAAGTTTGTCCTGACTCTGGGAGATAGAATAGTTAACCTGGAAGAGGCTTCTTGGCCAGGAGGATTTGTGCCTCTAGACAGTTACCAGGGCTAGGTAAGGGCAGGCATGTGGAAATGGCTCTGCTGGAGAGATGGAAGGTTGATGGAAGTTTGCTGTGTCTTCTGAAGCCCAGGCCTGAATCCCAATAGAATTCAACTACTGCGGGAAGGAGAGAATTGAGGTCAAATCTTGCTGTGCAGTTCACACACTAAGACAGAACAGCCAGGATTATGCACTTAGGTTTTGTAATGTGTTCTAGGTGTGGCTGGGAAGACAGCCAGTGCAGATCCAGAAAAAGCCTGGGAGGCAGGCTGTCTCCAAGGAGAACCAGAAAAAAAGTGAGATAAATGGAATGAAGCAGAGGTCTGGGGTGCACAGGGTGCACATAAGAAGCCAGAGTACCTGGTAACCATGGTACACATAAGAAGCCAGACTACCTGGTAACCATGGAACACATAAGAAGCCAGAGTACCTGGTAACCATGGCACACATAAGAAGCCAGAGTACCTGGTAACCATGGCACACATAAGAAGCCAGAGTACCTGGTAACCATGGCACACATAAGAAGCCAGAGTACCTGGTAACCATGGCACACATAAGAAGCCAGAGTACCTGGTAACCATGGTACACATAAGAAGCCAGAGTACCTGGTAACCATGGTGCACATAAGAAGCCAGAGTACCTGGTAACCATGGTACACATAAGAAGCCAGAATACCTAGTAACAGTGGCAGACTTAAAGAATGAAATGGCACAAAGCATAAGATGTTGAAAAATGATTTCAGAATATGCTAAAAGTGCCAGCAAATAACAACTCATTTGTCTTTCCTCTCCTTTCATTTCCCCACCGAATCATTTGTGCTATAAGTGTGAATTACTTATGCTCTTATATTTTATACCTACTTATTTGAGAAGGAAAACCCCAGGCTGGTAGGGTGGCAGGGCAGGTGTCAGGGAAGAAAGAGTGTCCAGGAGACTCCAGTAGGAAGACGAGGCCAGTTGAAATGCCCGTGGCTTATTTAATTTGATAGATTATCTATGAACTTATTGGAGGAGTTAAGGCATTAAAAAGTATTAGCCTACTTTCCAAAGTTATGCACTCTCATTCATGTGTGCATGTCTATGTGCGCATATATCACACTATACATGTGCACACATCTTTTATATTAACACATGTATATGTGTATAAATACAGACATTTGTTACTGTGTGTGTGTGTGTGTGTGTGTGTGTGTGTGTGTGTGTGTGTGAGATGCATGAAAAGGAGCAAGCATGTGCCCCTACCCACACATGAAAATACCAGAAAAGGTGTCACATTATCACTCTGAGACAGGATCTCTCACTGAACTGGAAGTTCTTTCTTTTGGGTAGGTGGCCTGGGCCAGTGAGTTATGGGAAATATGCTTGTTCCTATATCCCAATCCTGGGGTCACAGGAAGAAGCAGCTGTGCCTGGCTTTTGGAGTAGGTGCTAGTTATCAGAACTCAAAGCTTCATGTTTGTGGAGTGAAAACTTATCCACCGAGCCACCCCTCAGCCCCTGTGTAAGCATTTCATCAAATGTGATTTGCTTTGGGAACGTGTCCAGTTGCATTACAATCGGCTTCTGTTGGCTTGGTTTGTTTACAGCTGCCCCTGCAATTTGTAGGTTTTGGTATAGTCCACTGAGGGCCGCTTGATCACCAATGTTACTCCAGAATTATGAACGAGCCCAGAGTAATGTGAGCACCGTGGTGTGATGCAGCCCGTATTGTGATAAGTAGCTCTGAGCTATAAAGGAGAGGCCAAACACTCATTACACTGTACATGGAAGAGATGAGCCTTAACCTGGTTCTGTAGGTAAACAGCCTGCTGTCTGACTCTGAGGAAGCAGTTTGAAACTAAATCTAGAAACCGACTTAATCTTACCCATGCTTCAGTGATTCAAACATGATGGGGTTTCTGATGCTTTTCTTTCTTGTTCATACACAGCTGGGCTCACTCTGTCAGTTTATATCAGAAAGGGAGAAACAAAAACTGGTACTGAACTCAGCAGGCCAAACATTACAGGTGAAAGTTACTGCTATAGATAGCTCATCTCTTCTAACAAACAGGAAGGCAAAAACTCTATTTGCACAATTTCTTCCTGAAATACCATACCCAAATGGTAGGCTTCTATTTAGATGTCTTATCCATCATGATGACATCGATGACATCATCATTTCCTAATATCAATAAACACTGGTTAACTCAGTGCTTTACATACGCTTCTGATATATCTTTTGTGTGTGTGTGTGTGTGTGTGTGTGTGTGTGTGAGTGTGATATATTCATATTGTTGTGTGTTCATGTATGTGTGGACCATGTGTGTACAGGCCAGAGATTCATGTTGAATGCCATTTTTTCTAGTCCTTTCTACCTCACTTTTTGAGATAGCATCTCTGTCACTGAACTTGGAGCTCACAGATTGGTCAAGACTAGCTGGACAGCAGGTCCTGCGGATTCTCTTCCCTCTTTCATGTTAGCACTGGGGATACAAAAACATCCAGCCGTTTTGTGGTTTACACACCTACCTGAGAGTCCTAACTCAGGTTAATGCTTGTGTAGCAAGCATTTACTCACTGAGTAAGTCTTTGTATTGTATGCTTCACACATAAAAAATATTTCTATCACTAACAAGGTCTCCATAGTATATATCAGCATAATAAAAGTTTTTGAAATCCATATAAAAGAAACTTGATAAATACAATGTATGGAAAATATATATGAATATAGAATTCTGTTATCTGATAAAATGTCAAGTTTGTGTTCGTATTATTTTGCTATCAGCAGCCTGAAGATTATGTTTGGAAAACTTTGGTTTCCATAATTTTATTTTTGCCCATAGTTCTTCATTTATTCTCTGAGAATTTCATAGTCACAGACTATTTATTTTGATCAGATCCACCCCTCCTCCATGTTTTATTGAGACACAATTCTAGCCCCTATGAGGGAAGTCCTCCAGAGGAGACACTGGAAATGCATGTGATTCCGTAGCATCCCAACAGCAGACACTTTCAGCTTTATGTGCCCTTAATAATTCTGAAGAGAGGCAGAGGAAACCACCAAAGAGGGGGCCATCAAGTCCCATGCAGTGGAGCCTGGGGAACCATGGAAACCAAAAGGAGCAGTGCACATAGTGAAGTCCTAACCGTGGGGTCACCTAATGGCTCGGTGCAGGACCCTGGCTGGTACTGCAAAGCTTACATGTGCTTCTGATGCTGCCTGGACCTGCAAGCTCCATCAAAGGATTGAACATGTGGGAACCTTATCAGAAAGTGGGACGAGTCATTGTAAGGGACTTCATTGAAGACAAAATGGCTGAGTCACAACAGACGCACACCCTGCAGTTTGTAGACCCTGGATGGTGTTTATGGAGGAAATAGAAATGGCTTTCTTCATCGTGTTTATGATCATTATTTATACATATATCCCCCCCCCCCAGGAATTTCAGACCATCTAGTTGTTTCCCTTTACTTCAGATGCGGGTAAGCTGAGAACCAGATTGCATAAACATCATACGATTGGATCTAATACACTCAGTGCTTGCTCACAGGACTATAATCTAAATAATTTAAACATTCAGAAGAAATCCAAGGCATCCAATTACTATTTTCATTTTTGGGTGTATATTGATTTTTTTCTTTAATATTCCGAACATGCTGAACATTGTTAAATATGGTTTTTATGTCAAACATTTTAATTGTGTTCCCGAACTCAACAGTAATGCTTTAAGGATTTTTACCATTTCTTTTGACCTGCCTGTCAGTCTGCATTGAATAACTGTCCTCAGTGGCAAGGGGTTGGAGGGAAGGGACACTCTCTGCCCTCATTATCAACGGCTTTTCATTGGAAATGGATGGGACATGTCTTCGCCCATTCTTTTGGTTCTGTCTGTATTCTGCAGCTATTTCCTCTTTTCTCATTCGTATTCTTCAGCTTTCTCTATCAATTTTTAGGCCACTGGCCCCATTTGTCTTCCTTTCTAGTGAGGCAGTAGTCTGCAGTACAAGCCTCTCATTCTGTGTCCCCAACCTCATCTTAAATTCAGTTCTCAGATCGTCTCTTCCCTGCACATATTCCTGACTGAGGCCTGTTTTTAGCTTCATTGCCTGGGTAAACGCATGAATATTTTTTTAACTACTATTATGAAAACAAACTATCTATCTCTTTAAAATTTTCTATAATTCTTTAACTTTCTTTTTTACCATTTCCCATTTTTCTTGCTCAAATCACAGATAGAAAGCAGCCTTCATGGTTTTAAGCTTTTGCATTTTGAGGCAATGACACTCTAAGAATAGATTTTAAAAAACTTTCATAAGCGATCTTACTATGCATGTGCACAGAACATATCATTGGCTACTGCATGGCTATTCTTTGTTATCTGATCAGGGAACTACTACATCTACTTATATTTTAGGCTTTCCTTATTGGGGGGCGTTTTGGGGATGGGAGTTGGGCAAGAGCTTGCTGTGTGGCCTGGGCTGTTCTCAAACACTTAAATTTTTTTCTTTCCCTTCCTGAATGCTAGGATTCAGGCTTGTAAGTGAAAATGACTACCGGTTATAGTTTTAGATTTCTCATCCTTTGTTTAAATCTTAAGGTAATAGGGCTTTAAGGCAGATTATAGGTCTGCGTAGAAAGGAGACTGCAAGGAACATTCTGATGTGAATGAGAGTGACTGGAAGCTCTGAATTGTTGGACTCACAGGAGTGAGTTCCAAATATCTATCTGAGAAGGTCCCCATGTGACCTTGGTCAAAGGCTAATGAGACCTCAGTGAAGTGTTTTGACTCTTCAGAGTCTGACTTTCCTCATCTGTAAAATGAAGCCATCACCCCATCCTCCCTAAAACATTGTCCTCCCATTGGGAAGTTTAGATACTATTGCTGACACAAGAATAAGGCTGATCCAATAATTCAGGAGGCACAGTAAGGAAAAGGAAGATAGGAAACTTCTTGTAAGCAGAGTTCACAACTATGTGTAAGCACTCTTACAAGGTCTGAGAAAGGGACAGAACACCGTGAAGCTAATTGCGTTGTCTGAGCACTTTGTTAGCTTTGAGGGATCTCTCTTGTCACCAAATCATGCCCTTACTCAGGGAAAGCTGAGTAAAAGTGTCAGCTAGACAGTGGGTGGTGACCAAAGATGAATGAGACTATGACCTCACCACTCTGATAATTAAAAAAAAAGGCTTTGATGTTTACATTAGTTAATATTGACTCCTCTGAGAACTACAGCTATCATTTCATAACACACACACACTGTTTTTATTCATCTCTAAGAGAAATATAACATGGGTAATATCCAAAATATACAATGAACTCAAGAAGGTAGACCCCAGAGAACAAAGTAACCCTATTAAAAATGGTGTACAGAGCTAAAAAGAGAATTCTCAAGTAAGGAATCTCAAATGGCTGAGAAGCACTTAAAAAAACGTTCAACATCCTTAGTCATCAGGGAAATGCAAGTCAAAATTACCCTGAGATTCTACCTCATACCAGTCAGAATGGACAAGATCAAAACTTCAGGTGACAGCAGATGCTGGCAAGGATGTGGAGAAAAGAGGAACACTACTCCATTGCTGGTGGGATTGCAAGCTGGTACAACCACTCTGGAAATCAGTCTGGTGGTTCCTCAGAAAACTGGACAACTGGACATAGTACTACCTGACGACCCAGGTACACCACTACTGGGCATATACCCAAAACATTTTCCAATATGTAATAAGGACATATGCTCTACTATGTTAATAGCAGCCTTATTTATAATAGCCAGAAGCTGGAAAGAACCCAGATGTCCCTCAACAGAGGAATGGATACAGAAAATGTGGTACATTTACACAATGGAGTACTACTCAGCTATTAAAAACAGTGAATTTATGAAATTCTTAGGCAAATGGATGGAACTTGAAAATATCACATCACCCTGAGTGAGGTAACTCAGTCACAAAAGAACACACATGGTATGTTCTCACTGATAAGTGGATATTAGCAGAAAAGAAGCTCAGAATAACCATGATACAACTTATAGACCATAGGAAACCCAAGGGGAAAAAAAAGAGCAAACCAAGATGTGGATTCCACAGTCCTACAGAGAAAGGGAAAGAAAATAGTCTTGGGAAGTAGAAGTAGAAAGCGATCTGTGAGGGAGAGAGGAGGAGGAAGAGGGAAAGGGGCACCAGTTTAGATATGGGAGCAATGGGGGAGAAGTACAGAGGGTCAGGAATTTAAAAGGATGTGTGTAGCAATAGGGGAGGTGGAATTAGGAGTAGCCACTAGAAAGTTCCAGATGCCAGGGACCCAGAAGGTGTTCAGGAACCAACAGGGAGGACATTAGCTAAAATACTCAACAAAGGGGGAATAGAACTAGTAGAGACCATATCTAGTTGTTGGGCATGGCTCCCGTTTGAGGGATGGTGCCACCCAGCCACCTCAAAAATATTAATCCAGAATTCCTCCTATCTAAAGGAAATGCAGGGACAAAGAGTAGAGCAGAGATCGAAGGAAAGGCCACCCAGAGACTGCTCCACTTAGAGATCCATCCCATCTGCAGACACCAAATCCAAACACTATTATTGATGCCAAGAAGTGCTTGCTGGCAGGAGCCTGGTATAGCTGTCCCCTGAGAGGCTCTGCCAGAGCCTGACCAATACAGAAGTGGATGCCTGCAGACAAACATTGGATTGAGTGCAGGGACCCCAACAGAGCAGTTAGGGCAAGGACTGAAGGAGCTGAAGAGGTTTGCAACCCCATAGGAAGGACAACAAAACCAACTAGACCCCCTCCCAAAGCTCCACCAAGCAAAGGGTACACAGGGGGGGGGGGGCTCCAGCTAGATATGTAACAGAGGATAGCCTTATCTGGCATCACTGGGAAACAAACCCCTTGATCCTGGGAGTCTCAATGACCCAGTGTAGGGGAATGCTAGGGTGCTGAGGCAAGAGTTGGTGGGTGGGCGGGAAACCACCCTCATAGAGGCAGGTGGTAGTGGGATGGGATGGGGTTTGTAGAGGGGAAACTGGGAAGGGGGTAACATTTGAATGAAAATAATTAAAATAACCAATGTAAAAAAATGAACCAATTTAACTTCCATTTCTATAGTTTTGAAAAGGTATTTTGATGTGCACATGTTTTATAAAGCGTCTTTGGTAAGAGTATACAAACAGAAGAAACGGATACAATGCTGCATGACTGTCTTTCGACTTTAAGAACCCATGAACCATGAGCCAACCAGTCAACCATCATGAAACAAATTTGCTCATTAAAAACTAAACCACTGTTGAGTCTCAGATTTTTGCCATAACATGCTAGCGCTACGGACTAGGAGTGTAAGGGGTCTGCAGAGTCAGCTTCTTAGTAAACACCTGCAAGCTTGTTGGGGTTTTTTTCTCTCCACTGATAGGGTCATCAAGGGAAAGTCATATCACATCCATCTTACTTTGCCATCAAATCGGCTAGATGTGAATGCAGAAAATGTCACCTGTGCTCCTTCCCATTAACCCTTCTATAACTCTTAATAAAACCAGAACTGAGGAGAGAGAAGCTCTTCGAAAGATCTTTAAGAGTCCGAGGAAGCTCGCTCTGCCTTTTTGTTAGATTGCCCCTTTCTAGGCACGAGCTTGCCCCCTGACAACTCACAGAGCACTGCTTTGCAGTTACAAGGGAGACTGGAGTGGGAGCAGAATGAAAGTCTCCCGACAGAACCTCTCTGAAATGTGTGATAAGATGATTGATGATAGAGACAGCTGGAGCAGTAAATGTGATGCTGGTGGTGGATGCTGCCTATTGGTCCCCAAGTCAGAGAGTGGGGACCTCTGCATGAAATATACAACAGTAACAAAACCCCTACACATGCAATGTATCAAAGCTGGGGAACTATATAAAAAGAGAGACTGTTTCTTAAACATGAGTGGTAATAATATCTTCAGCCTAGCAGCTGCAGGGCTTCAGTGTCACGATCATACGGCCAGGCATGGAGGGAGTTTGTATTACCTACCCCATGGTTCTCAAACAATGCACTGTCAAGGAAGTAGCTATCAGGGTAAAAAGTATTCTCTGGGAGGTAGGTGAGATGGCTTGGTTACTAACACGCCTGCATGACAAGCACGTGGGCCTGGGTGTGGATCCCAAGCACCCATGTAGGAAAGCTGGGTGTGGTGGAATGCACCTGTCCTCCTAGTGCTGAGGAGGTGGAGAAAGGAGAAAACATGGTGCTCTCTGGCCAGTTCCTGTACCTGAGTGGGTGAGCTGCAGGCTCAGCGATTGGCCCTGTGTCAAAAACTAAGGAAGGCACACAACAGACATCCACCTTTGGCCTCCTTACACGCACACATATTTATTTGCCTACACACTTGCACACACATGTTTACAAACACACCGACATTTACATACTTGTGTGCACACAGAATACTCGCTGGTGGTTTTTGACTATGTGTTCTTCCTTTCTTTTCCCTGTCATAAGAACCATAGGTTAGATGTGGGTGACACTGTGGCCCAGTGTCAGATGTTCCCCGTGTTCATCAGCTTTGATTCTTACAAAGAGAAGGCATGAAGAACAGGGCTCTGCAGAATGGAATCTGCTCTTAAATGCACACACACACACACACACACACACACACACACACACAATTGGCTGGTTAGCAGGTGATGCAAATTTCCTCTCCTAAGGAAGGCCACTCTGGTGCGTGCTGCTCCTTACAGACATACGCTGATCTCCATAGAGTGAGAAGCCAAAAAATGGGATGGCAGCACTTTCCACTGTTATGATGCTGTGCACTGATGTCTGAGCTATGTGAAGTATTTGGTATAATATAATATAATATAATATAATATAATATAATATAATATAATATAATATAATATATAATAAATATAATATAATATATAATAAATATAATATAAATACAAACATAACCTTGGCTTTGCACAGGTCATTCTTAAGGAAGATATTTAAACAATTTTGCTGAACCTGTTAGATATTGATAGCAAACCAGTTTGTCCTTCCAGAGGCTGCTGGCAGCCTGGGGCTTGTGAGGGGCCCATCGCTATTGACTCAGTTTACCTTCTCCACTCTGCATATCGTGAGCACCAGAAAGCTCAGGAAGTCATAGAAATGTCGTGCAAAGACAATATGATGCCATTGCTGGCATGTGCCTTAAATGGGAGGCTTCAGTCGCTCTTCCCTAACCTTAGAAAGTCCCACCAAGGCTAAAGCACTCCTGACTCTCTGTGGATCCTCTCCATCTTGTTGAGGACTCATGAGGTTCTGCAGGGAACACGAACTTTGCCAAGAAAGCCCATTGGTGCTCCCTGCATGGCCATGGGTGCTGCCTGCTGGTTACTCTCTCTTCTCACTCTGATAAACTATTTGAGAAGAAGTAATTTAGGGGAAGAGAGGCTCATTTTGTCTCCTGGCTTGAAGAGCTGCTGTTCAGCACAGGAGAGAAGGTGTGTGCTAGCCTCTGGCCTGGCAGGGGTATGTGGCAGCCCTTTGTGACATCTCAGAGAACCATGCACCACAGAGGAGGCAGGGAACTGGGTGGGAATACAGTACTTATGCTAACTAGGCCCCATCTCTCTAACTCCCCCAAACAGCACTACAGCTGAGAGCTAAAGCCTTCAAGTACTCAAGCTGTGAGAGACGTTCGAAAATCACACCACACTTAAAACAAGCAGACAGATGAGGCTGGCCTGCCTGGCGATGCCCTTTGAGTTTGGTAGTTTTGTTGCAGACTCTCGAGTCCCTGTCCTCATCTATAAAACAGAGCTAAGAATTTTTCTCTTGAAAATTCAGTTCACGAAGCATTTAGACGTACTTAGTCTGGGTCTGGCAAAAAGAGAAACTGCTTGGGAGTTGTTATTTGACTTATTGTCTAAAGAAAACAAATTACTCTCTCTGCCCAACATGGTTGTTTTTTTAAACATCTCTGTTTTATTACGAAAATGGTAAAAAACAAAACAAAACAAAACCAAGTCTTACAACAAGGAAATTGTTAGAAAAGTGGTAAATAGTATAGACGCCATTCCTTGTGTCTGTGGTAGCATACCTACTTTCTGTAGCCATTTTCTTTTGAACTTCATAATGTTTCACTTTATCTTGATAACCACTTTGGCACACAAAATCTGACTCCTTGCTCTTCTATATTGTTTCCAAATCCTACTTATTTTTATCTTTAGAAATTATTTGTGTGTACATGTATGTGTATGTGGGAGGGGGCTAGGTGAACATGAGTGTAGTGCATCTGATGGCCAGAAGAGGGCATGCGATCCCCTGGAGGTAGGGTTGCAGGTGGTAGGCTCAGTGTAGGAGCTAAGAGTTGAACTTAGGTCCTGTTCAGCATGCAGTCTTAACTGCTAAACCAACACCAAGGCCCAGAACTACACATTTTAACCTTTATGTATGACTTTATAATTGCTTTAGTTTTGTTTCAAAAGGATATTTAAAACATAAGTGCTTACAACAATAATCCTTCTGAAACTATTAACATGAATTCATTGATTATAGATGCATATGGCCACCATGTCTCATCCAGGCTGCAGAGTGATTTTTTTTTATTTTGTATTTTCAGCATAAAGTAATCATCAAATCACCCAATGGTCAGTATATACTATCTCCCCTGTATTTTTCTTCTAGAAGAAATTTGGCACACCCCAAAAATAGCACAAAGCCCTGGATACACTTAACAAATGCTGTGTCTGTGGAAAAGATGGATTTTACCTGGAGTAAATTACTGTATTAGCCAAGCAAAAATAGTTGCTGAGAACATGGTGAATTTTACAGCAGATTTTTTCCTTTCTCCACCCCACTACTGTTAAGAGAACCTGAGAAGTGTCTTTTAACTAAAGAAATATTTTGTCTTTACCATACCCTTTTCTCCTCTCTCCTTCCTCTTCTTTCCCCTTTCTCCTCTTCTCCTCTTTTATTGACCTCCCCTCCTTCTCTCTTCCCTCTCCCCTCCTCTCCTCCTTCTTATCTTCCTTTCCTTCCTCTCTCTTCTTCGCTTCTTGATGCTGGCTCAATTTATGTATTCTAAGCTGGCTCCAAACACCAAAAATTTCATCTTTCTGCTAGGCTTCCCCAGCACTGGTAGCAGACACACATGGCAGTGGCATCCGGCTTACATTCCTGTCAAGTGCTGTGCACAGAAATTGTTCTTCATGGGGCTTCATGGACTGCAGAGGAAGCCGTGGATGTAGACTGCAAGTTGTGTGATCTTTGAATTTATGTGCTCTTTCTAGAGTGTTCCATCTTATGTATTTTGGCCCCAGGGCAGTGAAGAGGACGACGTTTACTTTCTTCCTAGACTTGATAGTTTGTTTCTTTTCTTTTACAGAAATGTTCTCATTGCGGTTCTGTTACAACGGCTGTCCTTAAATTCCCTCAAATCACACATTGCAACATAACCACCATTGTAGCAGTGGGGTGGGACAGGGCCTTTGGACACGTGAACAGGACATTAGGACTCAGGAGTTCTGCCTTCTGAGTGTCTTAGTGTCTGATGAAAGGGCCAGAGGGAACTTAGTCCCTGTTCCTTTTCCATATGTGACAACTTTACCTTGGACCTTTCAGTCTTCAGAACTATGAGAAATAGCTTTGTGTTTTTTGTTAGTTATCCAGTGTGGTGGTTTGAAGGAGAATATCCCCTATAGTCCCATATGTGTGAATGCTTGATCCCGGCTGATAAACTATTAGGAGTAGAGGGTGTGGCCTTGTCTGAAGAGGAGTGTCTCTAGGGTTATGTTTTGAGGTTTCAAAAGCCCATATCAGCCCCAGTCTCTCTCTCTCTTTGTCTCTGTCTCTCTGTCTCTGTCTCTCTGTTTCTCTGTCTCTCTGTGTGTCTCTGTCTCTGTCTCTCTGTTTCTCTGTCTCTCTCTCTGTCTCTGTATCTGTCTGTCTGTCTGTCTGTCTGTCTGTCTGTCTGTCTCTTTCTGGATCAGGATGTGATGCTCTCAGCAACTGCTCCATCACCAGGCCTGTCTTCTTCCACCATGATGGGCATGGACTAATAACCCTCTGAAACTATAAGCCACCCCCCCCCCCCAGTTAAATGTCTTCTTTTGTTAGCGTTCCCTTGCTCATGGTGTCTCTTTGCAGCAGTAGAACAATGAGTAAGACTCCCAGGCTACGGTATTCTGTCACAGATCCATGAAAGGACAGCTCCCCCAGTCTGTCTGTGCATATAGCGCTCATATCGTGAGGATTATGTCATCCTTCAGATTCTCTCCAAACAGCTTCCGTCCACATCAACGATACTGCAAAAGCAGAGACTGCATGCGTGACTGTGTAACCTGCTGCAGCAGCAGTCAGTGGCGGGAGGAAGGAACCAGAGAGCTTTGTGGTAGGCTGCTAGAAAAATCACAAACATTGAAAGAAAACACTTCCCAAGGGGCAGAATCTCCAGAATTGCCACATTTTGCTGCAATTTCCCCTTTATCTCATCAAAAATTATCTGGCCCCAGTGGAAGTTGAAGAAGGGAGAGTGGCAACTCCTTAGCCATTCATTGACCCAGACAAGAAAAAAAAAATCTTAAAGCTTTCTCTACCAGATAATTAGTCTAAAACAAACACTCAAACAAACAAATACTAGAGAACTCCCATTCCATTCCTTGATTGCAACACAAATAAGCATGTACTTAAAACCTAGCAAATGCCCGTTAAATTTTACAATATTTCAAATGTTTGTATTCTTACAACCATCACGCGACGATCATTTCTAAAGGTCAGGAGACTTGTCATAGTCTAGTGTCAAAATAGCCAAGACTGTGTGGAAGGAAACTCACACATGTGGGACAACGGTGCGCCAGGCACTCTGCCAAAGAGATGGACTCTGATGACTTCCTGTGACCTTCACAGAAGTTTTGAGAAGTCAGTGTTCCCTTATTTCTGAAGAAAGCCGGCTTTAGATACTAGGTGATCAGTCTGAAACCCCAAGCTGCTATTCGTGCAGCGTGTTTATTAATCCATCTGTTTGGCTGCTCTAAAAACATCACAAGGACAGAAGCTTCAGCAGCAACTAGTAATTTCTCCAGGATCTGGAAGTTAGAAATTTCAAGGTCAAGGGGCCAGCATATTGGCTGTCTGGAGCAGGCTTCTTCCTCCCAGATGGTAGAAAGGAAGGAGCCCTTTCTGTGATTACTTAGAAAGGGCACCGATTGCACTGAAGAATACTCCATATTCATTTCTTTTTCCGATTGTATTTTGTGTGCGCATGTTTGACCATATGCAGCTCTAAGTGTCTGCATGTGCCCGTGTGTATATGATATGCATGTGTGTGATATATGTGCACATGTGGTATATGTGTATACATGTGTATGGATGCATGTTCCTGTACACCAACAGCAGAAATGGGTGCCTAATGGTCTTCTCCATCATTCTATGACTTATTCTCTCACTGAATCTGGAGCTGGGATGGCATTGAGCAAGTCTCAGGGGCTTCCTGACTCTACCTTCCACAATGCTGGGGCTCCACATGGTCACATCTGACATTTTACATGGGGACTGGAAATTTGAACTCAAGTTCCTTTGCAAGCACTTTTGAGTTACCTCTTCAGCCCTAAGATCTCTAGACTCACTTCCAAAAGTTCTACCTGTAGAATACCACATTGAGAGAATTAGGATTCCAGACTGTGAATTTGGAGTGGATAGCAGTTATTCTACCAGAATGGCAAGACTGAATATGATCTCACAGGTTTTCTGATTTTCTCCAAAAATGGCTTTTCTTTCCTGCCTTCCTTCCTTCCTTCCTTCCTTCCTTCCTTCCTTCCTTCCTTCCTTCCTCCCTCCCTCCCTCCCTTCTTTCTTTTTCTTTCTTTCTTTCTTTCTTTCTTTCTTTCTTTCTTTCTTTCTTTCTTTCTTTCTTTCTTTCTGTCCTTTCTTCCTTCCTTCCTTCCTTCCTTCCTTCTTTCTTTCTTTCTTTCTTTCCTTCCTTTCTTTTTATGAGAAGTATTTATTTTAGCATCTCATGCTAAGAAAAGCATATGGTTAAGTCTCTTATGGTGATAAACTGGAATCAACAGGGGTGGTTGTGTCATGATTATAAGTACAAAAGAAAAGGATAGCAGAGCCTCTGCCTATCCATCAATCCAATGTGTGGAAAGGCAGAAACCATAGGCTTAGAGGTCTAAAATGCATTCACCATTCCTAGAGAATCACATTGTTCATGTTCGATCCATGCTATTCACCAGGCAGAACGGATCAGTTCAGCTACATGATGTGTATGGCTTCACATTTGGATGTAATGCACTTTCATTTGTCTGGAAGCATTGCTCTGAAGTGATAACTCATTCAGTCTTAATGATTTGCCCATAAATTTGTTTATGTGTGATTCAGCTGTAGGGTGTCAACAGAGATGCAGAGGCTTAATGAATACTGGTGAGCCAAGTCCTCCATTATGGCTCACAAATGAGCCACTTGGCCAAGACAGTTTGCAGAGCGTGCCTAGCATAATGAGCCCTGCCTCCAAGTGAACTGAATGCGGACCTTCTGTTTGATTTAAGGAAGTACTGTAGAAAAGTTGATGGCTGACCACTGCCATGAAGCTCTCATAGTGGTGTTAGGATGTGATGAGCTCCCAGAACCACCTGGAAGGAAGGTCACTTTGTCAGTGTTGAGTGGAGAGCCCCATTTCCCACTCTCCTGCTTAGTAGGGAAATAAGAGGTCCATGTAGTCATGGTCTCTCTTTTCTTTTCTTCATCTCTCCCCTGTACTTTTCTTCTTTCATTACCACTCTTTCCTACTTCCTGCATTCTCTCTCTCCCTCTCCCTCCCTCCCTCTCTCTCTCTCTCTCTCTCTCTCTCTCTCTCTCTCTCTCTCTCTCTCTCATTTTTGTCTCTCTTTCAATAAATGTTTATGTAGAGAGGGGTTAGTTAGGAAACAGACTGTCAGGATGTTACTGTGAAGGGTCTGAGTGCAAAGCCTTGCATGCTGTCTAGTTTTTATCACCATGAGTAAACTAGGCTGACCTTTTACAACGTAAGAGTCGCAGCAGACTGGAATTGCCCATGTTTAGCTATGTTACAAATGACCCTCATGAAGCCTGCAATGTTATCAAGATTTAATTTTTAATAACATGTAGGTGTGTGTGTATGTATGCGTGTACTTGCACACGTGCATGTGTCCACCAAAGCTAGACACATTGGATCCTCTGGAGCTAGAGTTGTAGGCAGTTAAGTGTCACTTGATGTGGGTGCTGGGAACTGAATTCAATTCAAACCCTCAACAGCAAGAGTCATATGCACGCTAACCATTTGGTCATCTTTCTAGCCCTGAGACTGAAAATTGAATTTCATATGATCAGGAAATAACTTCTCTTGGATCATTTTCCAGCAAGACAAAAAAGTATAATCATCCATACCCATCATACAAGTATACACAAACACACACACACACACACACACACACACACACACACACACACACACACAGACACAGAGAGAGAGAGAGAGAGAGAGAGAGAGAGAGAGAGAAAGAGAGAGAGAGAGAAAGAACAAACAAAACCCTCAAAATCTTAGCTTGCATAAATTACCCAACATGCACCAGTACAAGTCTCAGGTCAAAGGTCAAAAGTCAGTGAACTGCAATGTCTGTCTGCTCCCATATTCTGAACTTTGTTCCTCAGCATCTCAGGTGCTTCCTCTGAAGGTTGCTTTCTCTGTTTTAGCCCAATTTCAAATTTTCTCAACTTCTCTTTGATCTCCAACTCTTCTCACCCTTTGAACTTCAGTACTGAGCTCAGTTGATGTGTTCATCTCTAAGGAAAGCTCTCACCACTACTTTTCCTCCTGGAACCCACCACTAAGTGTGGATGGGTGAACAACAGAAGAGGGCGTTGGGTCCCCTGGAACAAGAGCCACCATGTGAGTGCTGCCAACCCAACCTGGGACCTCTGCAAGAGTAGCCAGTGCTCCTAACCATTTCTCTAGCCCCTGGTGTTTTATGGCTCTGGAAGCTGGAAGTCTGTGGTCACTTGTTGGTGAAACTATTTTCTTCTGAGATCTCTGTTCTTAGCTCATGGGTCTTGCCTTACCATGTTCTCTCTCTCTCTCTCTCTCTCTCTGTAGCTTTTCACTCTACACTGTGACCTTCCCCCCACCCATGCCTATTCTACTTGTGAGACAATGGTTGGATGAATTAGGAGTCAGGACCTCACATAATCTCACATAATTCCTTAATAGCCTGTCTCCCAAAAACATCATGTTCAACGTTAACTTTAATGTATGAATTTAGGATAGACACAGAATTTAGTCCATGACACTTTTAATCAGATGTTGAAAATGTAATGGGATTCCCTAAACTCAGTATTCAAGACAAACCATATTTTCATATACTTTAAAAATTAAAATCAATTTAACCTCAAATTTTAAAATAAAGATAGATACTTTTCTCTTTATTGCAAAATTGAGTATGACTTGGCCAGAAACGGGCTTCTACTTCCTTCTGTCTCATGTGCTTCTGTTGGATTCTGTTTTTATTGGTATATAATATTTTATGTGTGCCTGTGCATATTTGTGTGCTCATGTGCATGTACATATGGGTGTGTGCACCTGTGCATGCATGTGTGTGTGTGTGTGTGTGTGTGTGTGTGTGTGTGTGTGTGTGTGTGTGTATGTATGTGTAAGTGTGTAGATCAGGGGTTGATCTGAGTGTCTTCATCAGTCCAGTTCTGTCTTGCTTTCTGAGGCAGTAGCTCTCCCTGACCCTGGATCTCACTGATTCAGCAAGGCTGGGTCATCAGTGGGCTCTGGGATCTACCTTTCTTCCCCTCCCCAGCTCTGGGATTACAGACATACAATGCTGTGCCTGATATTTTAAGTGGTTGCTAGGAATCAAATTCTGGGCCACATGTCCCTCATGATTGTGCAGGAGATACGTTCTATCAGTGGAGCCATTTCTTCAGCTCCCATCTTCCCTTTCTTGATCATGAATCTTTGAAAGTAAGGGTGATTTGTGACTACAACTGTTTTCCCAATCTATGCATTTATCACCCCTTGTGATATCCAAGTTATCTCATGACATTTTGTTCTTGAGGAGGCCACTTTGTGAAGAGCTCAGAGTTTCCCTTTCCTGAAATTTTCCTATAATTTGTTAGTCTCAAAAATGTTTTTATCTCTGAATACATGCGCATACATGAGATGAAGGGGAATGAACATTCACAGCCTTAAAAATGCTATCACTGCTCAGGTTCTCTGGGGATAGAGAGTTACAGAGCCCTTAGAAGGAAACAGATAGCTTTAGAGGTGGCTTCTGAGGGTCACATTCAAGGTCTCCCTCAGGATGAAGGCACAAAGGTGCCCCAGCAGTTGTAATCACTGACTGCTGGCAACTCCAAGATACTCACTATGAACTGTATGCAACTGAAGGAAGCTGACCCAGAGGATTAAATATACTTCTTAGAGACACCCAGAGTTCTGTGAGTGATAATATTCAGAGGCACTGAACCCAATTTTAGACCTTTCTGAGGAGCTGTCCAGGTCTAGAGATGATAGTTCCATCAGAAGTGAATTCATCTTTGTTTAATCCTGCATCCCCCATTCTCTGAGAGGTTTCTTCCTGAAACCCCTGCCAAATGAAACTCCTACATGCAAATTTCCATCCTGGGAGCCTGGCACGGCAGCCATTTTCCTGCTAGATCCAGCTGGCTGAAGTTGTATTCCTGGTGTCCAGTGAACACTGCCACCACTGATTCCCTCCCCAGGCCCCATTCTCTGTGTTCTCTTCTTGGCAGTAAGGGGAATGTCTTGATGTTTACCAGTAGTGGTCTTCTGACTTGACTCTTTCACTGTTGGGAGCTGTTCTCTGCTTGTCTGCCTTGATGATAATGTTACTAGGATACTGGGTGAGGTGGCGTCTGGTATTATCATCCTTTGGCATTTTAAGCCCATCATTCTCAAAATGATCCCAAACACAGCGTGACTCATACAGTCTAACGCAAGCATCATACACTAGTATTAGTCATTAATCTAACTCCAAGCTGTCTAAACTGTCCATTGAATTTCAGAACATATACGTAAACCCACCCCTGACTGATTTCTCAGGGACTGCTCTGTATTTTGTGGGGACAGGAAGCTGATTAACTCACTCTTGGAGTCCACATTTAATACTGGGACTCACCTAGGGAAGTGTGTGGCCTGTGAGAAGTTCTCGAAGTTCTATGGACATTGTATGAGAATGGAGAACTTGAGACCAGAGAAAGAATTCTCACAGTGGGCTATCTGAGGTTTGCATAAAGAGATATGGAACAATAAAAGCCTAGGTTCCAATCAAAACATCATCTTCTAGCTATAAAATTTAGGGAAAATTTTTATTATGAGGGGTAAATGGTCAATGTTAGGTTGAGTGCCAGTTCCACTGCATGATCATATTTTTATTAAATATTATATAACACATTAGAAACAGGGTAAACTTGAAGCCAAAGCTGTGGGTGTGCTTTTGACAAGTCCTCAGACTTCCTCTTTGTTATTGTCATCCTTGAATAGGGTGATGGTAATTGAGTGAGTGTATGATCTCCTAAGACCTTGCTAACTGCCCTTTCTATATATGTGTGAAAATCTAAATATAGCTATTCACATTCTCAGAAGATAATGATAAATCCTAAGAGCCTTAGGATTTGTCCTCATAAACAAAACTGAAAGCCACCAAAACCCAAAGTTGAACATTAAATGTTTGTGATTCACTGCAATTTATCTTGCGATTGTATACACAATAGATTTCACTTTTTATTGAACAAACACATTTCCATCAGATCTCCCCGTGGTATCTTCTAAGAATCATCGTATTTATAATGAATAGAGCTCTTCATATCATTTATTGAATATTTAATAATTCTAGCATGCATCCTAAAACAAATATATATTTTAATTTTTAATGACAATGAGTATATAAAATTCATTTTTACTTTTAGTTTATAAATTCACATCAACTAGGTGCTATAGAAAGACCAGCATTATTATTCTAATAAATGAAATTTTGGTGTCAGAATTGAACTCACATCTTCTGATTAGAAAGTCCCTTATGTTCAAACAACTGTGCTATCACTAGCTCATTCTCTCCACAGCTTTGCAAGGTATTCTCCTTCTCTTCCTCTCTTTCTCTTCTTCCTCCCTCTCTTTCTTCCCTCTCCCCCTCTTCCCACCCTGCTTCTTCTCCTGTAATCGAGTTGAGGTTAAATACAGAATGACGATTACCCATGTTCTCACTGGATTTGTGTAGTGAATGAATCCCGTTCCAGACTGTCAGCAGTGTGAATAAAGATTACATAGAAACCTTACTCTTTCTGTAGAAGTAGCTTGTACTTCCAAGAGGAGAGTTCATGATGCTGGGGCAGGTATGGTAGCAGATGACCACAGCACAAAGCTGAGGGATCCCCTCTTAGACAATAAACACAGTGAGCTAGAAGTGGGCTAAGGCATCTGTCAAAGCACACTTCTATTCTTCCAGTCAGGCTGTATCATCTCCCCAACAGAGCCACCAACGGAGGATCAACCGTTCAAGTACCTGATGCTATGGTGGGGGGCAGTTCTCATTCAAACAGGGAATGGTAGATCTAATGTGATATTCCTAATGCAAACATGAAAAGCTGCAGAAGCTATAACAGTAACATTTTAGAATCATGCTTGTTATCCCCTCAAAGAAAACTTGCATGCCAGTTTCAGGTCTGTCTCCCCAGAGATCTTATGAAGAGTAAGATAACCCTAATTCTCATTCTGAAGACTTGCTAGCAGGTGTTAAGAAGTGAAGCGACCTTCAAAGACAACTGTGGCTCGTTTATAACTGAGTTCTCCATGGAAATCATGGCTGTCAATTATCCAAATCAGTTGGTTCTCTGATGATGCCAAAATGACTCCCAGAATGACACGTTTCAACCATTTGTAACACAGAGTGCTTAAAAATGTTGAACTAGGTCATTCACATGTTACTTCAAGTTCTTTGCAAATCTGATTATAAGGATATTACTTTCCTTTTATCAAAGGAAACCAGGGCCAGAGGGATGGTGCACTGGTCACTGCCCTAAGGCTCGGAGCAGGCAAAGCTTCTATGACCTCACAACTTGGAATCTATTCTGTCCTTCCAAAGGAGAGCATGGAACCTATACCTCTCCTAGGGTGTTCTCTAGCTCACTGCGAGAGACTCTGCTGGTAGATACCTACCATCCACCAAAGCAAAAGTGTCATGAACCCGTGTCAATAGAAAATATGTGACCATGGATCGTTTCGTAAAGGAGCCAAGAGAATTTTGTCGATTTTTCAAACGTTAACTCAAACTTGATTACCTAAGACACACAGTGTATGGTCTGTGTATATTGTCTTTTTTATTGTTTGTTTAGATCTCTTGATTCATATTCATGAGGATTATTGGTGCATGGAATTCATTTCATAATACGTTTCTGTTGCTTTGCTATCAGAGTTATTATGGCACCATAAAATTTTATAAGCTATTCCTGATTTACCTGTCATCTCAGTACTTACATGTAAGTTTATCATTACTTATTTCTCAACTTTTGGATAAAATTTATTCATAGAAATAGGAACATATCTTTGTTGGAAGATTTTTAGGAGTTATTTTTTTTTTTATTTTTAATATTGAGTATTTGTATCTTTCTGCATGTGTATTTTTCACATGCCTATTGGGGATCCCAGAAGCTAGAAGAGGTCATTGGATCCACTGGAGCTGGAGTTACAGGAGATTGTGAGCCACCACGTGGGTGCTGGGAACAGAGCCCAAGTCCTCTGGAAGAAAAACCACAACTATAGCAGGTCTCATGCCTGCAGCTGATGACATGCTCATTGCTGTGTGGATAAGTAGCATCACTACCAACCATTCTACAGTCTTTTCTGAACTGCTCTTGGTTGCAGGCCTGGGAGAGTGACCAGCTTCCTTACTGATGACTCTGAGCCATGTACAGTCTTATCTGAATTATGCTGTTATCCCTTGATGTTGATCACACTGTGTGCCAATGAGTCTCACCTGAGAGAGCTTCTGTGGTCCACACATGCTCTTCTTTAGATCTGCTAGGATGCTGGACCCACAGTCTTCCCCTGAAAGTCGGGACCAGACAGCTTATTAGTTTTGTTTTTTTCTAGTTGTTGATTCAGAAACATAAAAAGGGCCATTCTAAAACAGGATCTTCAGTGTTTAACAAGTATGCTTAGTATATGTTTATCTGTTTATTTTCTCATATTTTTGTGTGTTCTCTTTTATTTATAATGTTTTAAAAGTTATAAAAAAGGAGAGCATTGATTGGAGGGTGTATATGACCAAATCATGTTAGTTGCATGTATGGAAACCTCACAAATGAAGCACTTTAAGATGAATAATTAAGTGGTTTAATGTACAATAGTTGTATGACTGAGGATAACCAAAAACTTTATGTTTGAATTTAAAGCCAACCCTACTGGACATGAGTAAATCCCTCCTAAAGCCTAAGGGGATACAGTCTCTAAGGGCATGCTTGTGACTGAGGTTTTACTAAATGGGCATGTAGTCGAACTACCTTCAAATACATGCATTTGTTTCCATAGATTAGCATTAGACTGTCTAGATCAAAGAGGCTTCCTTTTGCAATGGTCAGTGCTTAATGCAGACACATTGGCCTGCAACTGAGACTATGTGGCTATTACATCTTCAGCCCTAAGTGGAACATCTGTACCACCCCATGAATGGCCCAGGGAAACTGCAGAAAACTAGGAAAAGATGATAAAAGCCAGAGGTTGGGAGAGTACTATGAAACATTGTCTTTTTTGTTCTGATGTAGATGCTGTCAGAAACACACAGGAGCTATATCTACATACACATGATCTGTACACACACACACACACACACACACACACACACACACACAAACACACACACAAACATGCATATATATAGTCAAACTGCCTGTATTAGACATATAGGAGGCAGCCTAGTCAAGAAAGGGGATGGTGGGAGTGGAAAGGAGACAAGAAAAGGTAGCAAGAAAGAAATATGTCAGTACATTGTATACATGTTTGAAATATATACACATATAATACATTTGTTTTTTTTTAATTTTATAGTAATAAAAATTAGGAAAAAATAGAAGCATCAAACATTCTGTCCTTAGTGGAAAGAGTGGGTTTTTTGTTTTTGTTTTTGTTTTTTTGTTTTTTTCTGGATGTTTCTATGTGAAAATGGAAAGAACCTTGAGAGTAAAGATCTGGCAGAAGAGTTTAAATTAGTTTTCTCTTCATAATGAAAAAATTACATTTTAATAACTTTGTCATTCTATTCCCCTTTGTCTCTACTCAGAAAGGAGAATGCCACTCTTGTGATTGTGAAGAGCTAAGCCATTGCCTTTGGGCTGCTTCAGTGACTCTCACTCATTCAGAGGCAACAGATCACAGCCTGTTTCCTCTGGTGCCCAGTCTCTCCCCAGTCAAGCGTCTAAGGGGCGGTGGGAAGAGTCAGTCACAGGCCACTTCACTTGTCTGGGTTCCAGCTCAGAATTTTCTTTTTTACAGAATTCTGGCAAGTTAGAATAATTTATGCATCTGCAGCAGAGTTCTCAGGAGGACCATTGTTATCTTCAGAATCTCTTTGTATCTGCTCACTGAACAAAAGACCTTACATTGAATGCTTGTTACACATCTGCCTGTGGTACAGTCTTCAGGGCAGAGAAGGAGCTCAAGTTGCCTTTGACTAGAATACAGACAGTGGCTTCCCTTTCTCCCCCTCCTTATCTTTATCTCTTCTTTTCTCATGCCCTGTACCCCTCCTTACCTTCCTTCTCCATCTCTCTTTCCTTTCTCCATGATCACCTTCCCAACTCTTCTTTGTTTCTTTCTTTCTTTCTTTCTTTCTTTCTTTCTTTCTTTCTTTCTTTCTTTCTTTCTTTCTTTCTTCCTTCCTTCCTTCCTTCCTTCCTTCCTCCCTCCCTCCCTCCCTCCCTCTCTCTTTCTTTCCTTTCTTCTTCAACCCACTCCCTACTTTACCTTTCCTCCCTCTTCGTTCCTTCCTTTTCCCCCCTATTCATTTCCTTTGCCTCTCCCTTATCTTCCCTCCTCCCTCCCTTCCCCCCTCTTCCCTTTCCTCCCTCCCTCCTTCCTTTACTTCCACCCTCCAATGCCTGCCCTCTTTCCTCCTCTCCTCCCAACCCCCTCCTTCCCATTTTCTCTATACCTCATAACATCCATCTCTTCCTTTGGTCACTTTTCAAACCAAAGGATACAAAAGGATATCATTCACAGAGGAAAAACTCAATTTGAAGGCATTTCATCTCAAGTAGACCAAAAAGACAAATCTAATCACTGAAGTATCATAAAGGACCCTTCAGTGCACTGCACTCCCTTTAAAGATTATTCATTCATTGTTTTATAGTTAAAAATATTTTCACACATGTTTCACATTTAAATTCTTTTACATATAAGTATTTTTAGGTAGATACTATGTCTCTTTGAAAAATGAGGAAATTAATCTTCCATGATTTATAGTGTTAAGTGTATGATGTTTTCAGTGGTGAGAGTCAGCCTGGTATTGATAGAATGCTATCTAGCCATCATTACCCATGTCCAGTCATGTGAGGCTGGGCTAGGAAAAGCTACTGGTCTCCATTGTAAGGTTGTAATGGGTTCAATCTCCATTCTTAGATTCTCTAAACTGGGAGAATTCTAAAGTGTGATAACTGGCCACTGACCTGTTTAACACTAAAAGCATTTCAGTGCATGTGCGTGTTAAACCATCCCAATAGAACATGGACATCCGCAACTAAGAAAAAAGGCTTTGTCCTCATCCTTCCTTCTCTTCTTAATCCAACCATAATCAACCTTTTAGAGGGTGTACCCATGTGGTAACTACCTTCTCCAGTATTTTTATTGCATGTGTGTAGTTTGTTTAGTGTATTTATTATAACTCATATAGAAGAGATAATATGCTACAAGCTGTTTGTCATCGTAATTTAAAGTAAGTGTGTGTGTGTGTGTGTGTGTGTGTGTGTGTGTGTGTGTGTGTGTGTGTGTAGTTCAGAGGACAACTTGTAAGAGCCTATGCTCCTTCTAACATGGGTCCAGGGATCAAATTCATTGGTGGCCTTGTGTGCCCACTAATCCTTTTGGCTGGCCCCATCATTGTCCTTCTTCAGGTCATACATCTCTATGACATCCTTGTATGAGGCAATGGTTTGTGAATAGAGACCAAGCCACCAGTCAGGCCTGGCTTGCTCTGTCTGTGGTCCTGATTCTTTTCTGTACCATCATCTGATCTTGTCACATAGAATTCTTTCTAAGACTTTTCACTTTGGGAGCAGAAATCTATCTTCCCTCATACATTTCCATTGTTCTGCTAGTGCCACAAGCCTGTGGTTTCAATCAGCATGCCGTTCACACTGAACAGTGGACTGACTGCAGTTTAGTGGTACAGTCCCCATTCCCAGCCCTGTTTAGTATGAGTTTTGGCACCTGGATTAAGGAATCACTATTGTGCACTCTGGACTTAATTACGGAGCTCCAAAATGCCTATGTTGAAGACTTAACCTCCAGTATGATAGATGCTTCTGGGTCTTTAGAAGATGACTAGGGTCCTTTGAAGCTACAGGCGAATGGGCATTAATGTGAGTCATTTAGGGTCATATAAAGGAGGAATATTCTTGCTCTTCCTTCTTTCCCTTCCTCCTTCCATCTCTTTTATAAAGTGTGTGTCTTTACGTGTATGTGTGTTTGTGTGTGTGTGTGTGTGTGTGTGTGTGTGTGTGTGTGTGTTTATGTGTGTGTGCATGCCTGGAGGAATGTACAAGTATACAGATGAGTTCCTCCTTATTTTTAAAACAAGGACTCTCACGACCAGTGATGAAATGAACCTCTTCTCTAGCATGGACACCATGCTCCTGGCATCATGTACCTGGGTCAGTAGAGGAAACAAACATGTATCATCCCAGCAGTTCCACAGTCAGTGTCTAGATGCATAAGCAGCTTAGGCAAGGTGGAGCTTACATCCTGTTATGCTTTTCTTAGTGCATGTAAAATTTGCATTACAAATAGAGATCCACGTTTATTTTAAGTATGAACCAACATTTAAATTTATTTCTATTATCTTGGAACAAAAATATGTCTTGAAAAGAAAAAAAAGACCCTGTAATGTTTACCCTGTGCTATACAAATGTACCCTTTCCATGAAACATATTAGTCTCCTATGTAGAGGTTTTTATTTGGCCCCTGAATCCCACGTAGCATATCCAGCAGCCTCTGGGGAAAGGATGAAGAAGGAGAAGAGAAAGGTCTTTTCTATACAAAGAAGGACATTTTATGGACATCCAGTAAAACTGAAATAGAAAACAGATCAGAGAACCTTTCCAGATTCTTGTCAAAATTAATCTGTCAAAATTTTCCATTCTCCTGACTTCTCTAAGCACAGCACTCACAGGTTAGAGCTGGAATTTCAATTGCAGCCTCTGGAGAAAGAGCAAAGTTTTTGAGGGATCTAATGACGTCTAAAGCATAAATGGGGATGAATGGATAGCCCAGTGGTTAAGAGCACCAATGGCTCTTACAGGGGACCCAGATTCAATTCTCAGCATCCACGTGATGCCTCACAACCTTTTATAACTTTATTTCCAGGGGACCTGATGTCCTATTCTGGCCTCTGTTGTATGAAGCATGCAAGTGGCACACAGACATATACCCAGGAAAAACTGCCCATGCACATATTATTTTTTAAAAGAAAAGCCACAAGAAAATATCTGAATGTTTTAAAGGTACAGTACTCTGAGCAATGAGGGAGTTGATTCCTGCCTACATCAGTTTCCAGGCAGAGGCATGAGAAGATTGCTTCCTCTTATTTGCCTGGGAGTAACCTGACTTCAACTGAACCATGGCTATTCACCTGGCTTTGAGATTTTACAGTGACTCTGCAGTTTTAGTGTGTGTGTGTGTATGCGCATGTGTGTTTGTGTATGTGTGTATGTGTATATGTATGTGTGTATGTGTGTGTATGTGTGTGTATGTGCATTTGTGTTTGTGTTTATGTGTGTATGTTTGTATGTGTTTGTATATATGTGTATGGGTGTATTGTGTGTACGTATGTGTATGTGTGTGTATATATGTATGTTTGTGTATGTGTATGAGTGTGTGTGTACTGAATGTATTCAGATGATTCTCTCGGCAAAGCATTCTATGCTCATTGTCATTTCTTGACCTTCACCCCTCACATGACCTGTCATTCTTGGAAATGGCACTATGCATTTGCTGCTTGCATAAAACACTTCACAGTTGTTCAAAGCATTCTTATTTTAGTCACATTTGGCTTATGAAAACTGCTTTGTGCTTTATAGAACTAGAAGTAAGATATTTAATTTATCAAGTCAAAAAATGAGGAAGGTCAAATTTATTCTGTTGAAATGTCCTCTACTTTTGTGTGATAGCCAAATGATGTGATGTGCAATGTGACTCACTTCCAAGTCTTAAACGTGTGCATGACTTTGCGTGTGTAAGTACATAGACTGAGAATTTTTAAGAATGCTAATAGTTTTTCTGGTTCTACTTTTGAACACAGAATGAGGTTGGCTCATTAATAACAATTTATTAATTTTATTATTTTCAGAAAAGCTAGACTTAGGCATATCCACCCACCCATATATATACATATATTTCATCTATCCACACATTCATCAGCGGCCATCTGGCCATCCATACACACACACACACACACACACACACACATACACACACACACACACGCATGTATACACACATACTACATCTATTCATCCATCCATCTGTCCATCCATCCCTCCATCCATCCATCGACCCATTCTACTTTCTTTCATTTGTCCATTAGTTTATTCTCCAATATTAAGTAGTTTATGAAGGCCAGATACATTATTTCCATTTTGTCTCACATATTCTAAGCAACATTACTCAGTAATCAGTTTATTTGAAAATCTCAAGTGTCAAACTAGAGAGATGTCTTAATGGCTAAGAATACTTTCTGGGTAATCATGGGGACTGCAGTTCAAATTTTAGCACTCATGTAACATCCTATCATCCCGCACAAGTTATATCCCAGCTCTGTGGGGAGCAGGAAGAAGAGCATCAGCCCTTGAGACATGAAAATACAACCTGGGCCCAGGGAGAGACTCTGTCATAGAGAAATTCACAGAAGTACAAAGAGGATACCCAATAACATTTTTGTTCTGTTTTGGTCTATGTTGTATGCAAAAGAATGCACAGCAGCACCGACATACACAAATACACAAAATGAATAATAGATAAGGAATATTTAAAAATAATGCATATTTTAAAACTGAGTATGTTTGAATTCATACTAAATGTGCATCTGCCTATTATCTATCTGTCTATATATTATCTATCTATCTATCTACCTACCTATCTTCCATCTTTGAGAGAGTCTTACTATGAGCCCACAGTGGCTCTTCTTTTGTTGGCCTTCCAAGTCCTGGGAATATAGGCTCTTGAGCAATTTCTTCTAAAACAATAATATAATTTCTTGTGTAAATACTGAAAAGATATAGAATTCGTTTTTAAGTAAATGGAAAAAGAGTATCATGAATGACACGCTGAAGACTACATTCTTTAAAAATAACTCAGTCATTTTGAAGCAAAGGATGTTTTAACAAATGATCAGTTTCACACATGCATATGCATGTCTCATAGATGAATCCTGAAGGCAGTTGGAGACAAATGAAATCACTGTTTGGCTGGCCTAAAGTTTTCTCTTTTAAAAATAACTATAAGGTCAGTGAGGTGTCTCAGTCACTAAAGACACTTGCTATGTAGTCTGCTGCCATGAGCTTGATCCTTGGGGTTCTCACAGTGAAGGGAGAGAATCGACTCTTGTAAGCCCTCCTTTGAAATCCATCTGTGTTGCATGTGTGTACCCTGCATAGATAAGGGAAGATAAAGGATGCTTTATACCACAGCTGCAGCAGGCATGGTGGCTACAGGGCTACAGACTATGACTATAATCCTAGCATTTGGGAGTCTGAGGCAAGATAGTTGATATATGAGACCAATCCATCCAAATGAGTATCAGGCCAACACTGGATTTAAAGACACACTTATATATATATATATATATATATATATATATAATTTTTTAATTAGGTATTTTCCTTGTTTACATTTTCAATGCTATCCCAAAAGTCCCCCATACCCACCCCCCCAACCCCCTACCCACCCACTCCCCCTTTTTGGCCCTGGCGTTCCCCTGTACTGGGACATATAAAGTTTGCAAGTCCAATGGGCCTCTCTTTGCAGTGATGGCCGACTAGGCCATCTTTTGATACATATGCAGCTAGAGACAAGAGCTCTGGGGTACTGCTTAGTTCATATTGTTGTTCCACCTATAGGGTTGCAGTTTCCTTTAGCTCCTTGGGTAATTTCTCTAGCTCCTCCATTGGGGGCCGTGTGACCCATCCAATAGCTGACTGTGAGCATCCACTTCTGTGTTTGCTAAGCCCCGGCATAGTAAAGACACACTTTTTAAAAAGAAAAAAAAAGAAAGAAAAGGAGAGGATGGAAGAGAGAGAGTGTAGGGAGGGAAGAAAGAAGGAAGGAAAAATGGAGGGGGGTGGAAAAATGTGCCAGAGAGCTGTCTACTTTTTTAGCGGACTCAGATATAATTTCAGAACATAAACAGTGGCTCACAACCATCTGTAACTGCAGTCCATGGGATCGGATGCCCTCTTCTGGCTACTTTGTGTACTGAATGAATGTGGTGTACATACATAGATGCATTCAGAGAAACATTCATACACATGAAATAAATATAACATTTCATAGATTCAGAGAAGACTAGATAAATTAAGTGGGTCATATCTATTTCCCAGCCATAGAAGTTTCTTACTAATATATAAAGGACATAAATACAAAAATTAATAACATAAATTTACAGTTTAACACATCCAACTGTGAAGAATTGCAGCTGTAACTCTGGTTGCAAAATAAATTCACATTTATTTCTACTGTAAACAAATTAGAGTGGGATTATATTTTTCCACTTCTAAAATTTTGTTTTACTAACATTTTATTTATATTATATTTTACTATTTAATTGGGACTAAAATGAAGCATTGATAATGATAGCAACAAATCTATCTTAAACCAACTACCTTGAAACAGACTAGACTTTTCTCAATTAATCCTGTGTCTAAAACACAAAAGTACACTCTCAGAATTCTCCAGGAGGGGCTCACACAGGCCAAACCATCACATACTTAATATGAACTTATTCCTGCAGAGCCGAAAGAAGAAGTGCTTCTCCTGATACCACATCAATGTTAATGACACTTCAAACAGTTAACTTGATAAGGGTTAGGTATCCTTTCTTATCTTTCACCGAATAATTATTTTTAAACTATTCTTCATACAAGTACACTTGACCTTGAATTGACATTGTATTCTAGTCTATAAACAATAGAGATAATAATACATTTTAGTTAAAAGTACTGCTAGTCTTTGCTTACAGAGGGAGGACATCCTTGGTAACAGTCTCGGGGGCCCTTGGTGATGAGGCTCCTGTATCTACAGCTGCTCTTCCTGGTGAAGCTGTAGACTCATTGGTACAGTGAGGGTTTGAAGGTTGCAAGTGCTCACTTGCTACATTTTGGGGTATACAGAGCTTGAGTCCCATGGGTTCCCCCTGGGATTTTCAGCAAGAGATTCCTACCTGTGACACCAGCAGCCTCTCCTCAAGGCCTTCGTTAAACTCTCACGAGGCTGTCTCAGGAAGCAGGTTCTTACAAAGACTATATATAATAGCCACACTCTGGGGTGAGCTTGAGAGGTTTCCAGCCAGAAGAGCTAAGGTGTTTTTAACAGGAATTTGTGAGAGAGCTGTTGAAAGGAGCTCATTGAAGAGGGTGCTTTGGTCTTCGGTTTTGGGCTTCCCTTTGATTCCTGGCTCAATCTTTCCAGTGCCTGCCTCTCCCATCTGATGGAGATCTCCTGAGGGCAGAAACCCTGTGAAATACATGAGGGTTCTAGACTGACAGAGTGTCTGACAATATGAAAGGCAGGCGGGGTGCAGAGAACAGTGAGGGGGAGGGGATGAGTCCAAACAGCAATGGGGGCTCGGCTTCACATCTGAGTGAGACTTGATGAAGACTGATGTGTGGAACCACCGTTGATGGCTGAAGTCATGAGTACCTCATACCATGGATAAATGTGGAGAAATGTCTTTTAAAGATGTAATAACATGAGGACCTCCGGATGTGTGTGGAGGTTAGGTGTGTACTAGAGCCTGAAGGGGGGATCTGTCATATGCTAGGCTACATCATTGAATTGGACCTGCTGCACTGGTGTTTTTACTTTTTATTTTAAGAGAATTCTCTGTAAATATCCAAAGTTGGCCTTGAACTCCATGTGGCTCAGGTAAGCCATGAAATTGGCTTTTTTTCTCCCTCTTCGGCATCTCAAATGAAAGGAGATGGGTATTTAGCCTTGGAAAGCTTTTTGTTGGGTATCAAAACACCATAGCGACATCTTAAAGATGCAGTGGAATTTGATTATTTTACAAAGGGTGGTGTTTGGACACACTGGGAGGAAAGAGGGCCTTGATTGTAAAGAGGAAAGGGACCATCTGACAATAAGGTGAGCAATGGCCACCACCAGTCAAGGAGAATGGCTGCAGGAGGAAACAAACCAGTGTTCATATGGGGTTGATCTTCTAGCTTCCAGAGTTTTGGAAGATGATTTTCTTCTTGTCTCTACCCTCAGGTCTGTAATATTGTGCCAGTGAAACTTTAATGAGGAAACACACTTGCATGTGTGAACTCATATGAAGACACACCCTGTTTTGGTGTCTTATGTGGTTTGAGGGATGAACAAAGCACAGAAGTGTGAGTTACAGTGTAGATGCGTGGGCACATGTGCCATGTTCTGCAGCCATAAGGGCTGACCTGGCCCTTCAGCTAGGTCTTGGGAAGGACACCCTAAGAGGATATAAAGGGCCTATTGGGACTTTGTGAGTGATGGGAAATATGGCTCATACCAGAAGCTATAAACTAAACAGAAGATGAAAGTAGTTCATTGTAGCCTCCAAGCTAAGACTACCCTTCCCCATAGGTGAATGGTCTCCCCACCTCCATATCTAGGTGGAGGTTTCTTTTCCTAGTTCTAACACTCAGATAATGAATCATAGTATCATAGTATTGTGGAAGCACAAGAACATTTCAAATCTAGATCCAGTGAGATGGCTCATCAGGTAAAAGCAGCCTGCTGCCAAATCTAACCTTCTGGGTTCAATGTGTGGTATCCACACCATGGAAATAGAATCAGATGGCAGAAAGAGAACCAACCCATGAAAACTCTCACTTGATCTCCACATGTGTGCATGCCCACATATATGCATATACAACATTTAAAAATTTTTTTCATTCTTGTGTGTATGTATGTATGAATGTATGTATGTAATTTAATTGATTTACTTTATATCCCAATCACTACCCCCCTCCTGGTCACTCTTTCTCACAATCCTTGCTCACCCCCTTCTCTTTTGAGAGGGTGGGGCCTCTCTAAGTATACCCCTATCCTGTCACTTTTAAATTTCTACAAGGGTAGGCACATATTATCTCACTGAGGCCAGACAAGGCAGCCCAGCTAGAACAACATATCCCCCAGACAGGCAACATTTCTTGGGATAACCACCATTCCAATTGTTCAGGATCCACATGAAGACCAAGCTGCACATCTGCTACATACGTGCAGGGAGTCTAGGTCCAGCCTGTGTATGCTCTTTGGTTGGTGGTTCAGTCTCTGAGAGTCCCAAAGGTCCATGTTAGTTGACTCTGTTGGACTTCCTGTGGAGTTCCTATCCCCTTCTGGGCCTGAATCCCTTCTTCCTATTCTTCAGTAAGACTCCCCAAGCTCCATCCACTGTTTGGCTGTGGTGTCTGCAACTGTCTGAGTCAGCTGCTAGGTGGAGCCTCTCAGAGGACAGTCATACTAGACTTCTGTCTGCAAGCATAACAGAGTATCATTAAGAGTGTCAGAGATCGGTATTTGCCCACAGTATGGGTCTCTAGTTGGGCCAGTTATTGTTTGACCATTCCCACAGTCTCTGCACCATCCCCTGTTCCTACATTTCTTATAGACAGGATATATTATGGCTTGAAAGTTTTATGTGTAGGCTGGTGTCCCTATTGCTCCACTGGGGTTCATGCCTGGCTACAGGACATTGCCTCTTCATGTTTCATATCCCCAGTGCTGTGAGGCACAGCTGAGTTTACCACCATTAATTCTTGGGCGCTTCCCTTACCCCAGGTCTCTGGCACATCCTTGAAGTGACCTCACCTCCTCACTTCTTTCAATTGCAGATTTCCTTTCACAGCTATTAAAAACTATGACACATAGATTTTGCAGGCAGTAAAGGATGGAGCTTGAGACTATCATCCTGTGTGAGGGAATGCAGACCCAAAATGGCAAGCATGGTGTAGGTCTCCCCACTCTTGTGGATCATTGACTGATTTGGTCTTCAAGGGCAAAGGAATCAGTGATGGCAAGTGGGGGTGGGGGGTGGGAGGAGCAGTTTGGAAGCCCCATGAGGACATGGGGTAAATGACCACACAAGACCACTTGTCCAGAGGCAGATCAACATAACTTAAGGTGATTGCAGGCTTATAAAGTTTGGGGATCTGGGGGTCATTGGTCTTAGGGTACCTGGTCTTCCTCATTAGCGTGGAGAAACATTTCAGGTTGTTTGTCAGGAGAAAGGAAATTGATCCTATAAAATAATTGAGGCTATGTAACATTCCTCAGGTAGATGCAAGTGCCAGGGCCTACAATACTCCAGACAAGGTCAGAGAAGGAGAAATTCTTTTGAGGAAGGGAGTCTCCCATCATACACTGAGCCCCAGAAGGCTATCCAGTGAATGGTAGGCTTCGACCTTAATTAGCAGTTTTTCTCATACAGTATGTATTCATTTATAAGTGGCTATTAGCTGTAAAATACATGATACTGATGCTATACTCCACAAACCCAAAGAAGATAAACAAGGAAGACCCACTCAAAGATGCTTGAATATCACTTAGAAGGGGCAATAAAATAGTCATATGAGGCAGATGGATGGACAGAACTGGCTGGGAGAGGGGATGTGGAGAGGAATGGGGGGGGGAGGTTCAGGATCAGGTGTAGGGAGTAACAGGAACATATAAGATTAAAAGACAATTTCAAAGCTAAAGCATAATGGTACCTGCCTGTATTCTCTATGTTTAAAGGCACAGGGATATAGGAATGCCCTAAATTGGGACCATCCTAATCTATTTATCATATTCCAGCACAGCCAGATTTACATAGCAAGTCTCTCTCTCTCTCTCTCTCTCTCTCTCTCTCTCTCTCTCTCTCTCTCTCTCTCTCCCAGAAAAAAAATCAAACAAAAAATTTCCAAAGAAACAAACAACATCAATAACTAAATTTTCTGATTCTGTAAATGTCAAAGGCCATTTGGTGATTTTGCACTCATACTCATCAAACAAATATTCATTTACTATCTGTTGTGGGAAGAGAAGTGCTGTGAGTTGCTGGGAACATGGCTTATGACATTGTGGGGTTAGCATACTGAGAGGGGTCTGGGGCTTGGGAGCACAAGCAATCCACTGTGTTGGTGCAGTAGATTCTCTAGAAAGAGGCCTCACATAGACATAGTGTCTGACAGACGATTTAAATGCAATGAATAAATAGACCTGCAAAGAGATAAAGGGAGACAACTCCAGCCAGGGGCCCTAACAAAAGAAACAGGATTCTGCAGCATGTTCTTAAAGAACAGCAAGGGAGTGCACAGGAAATAAAGAAAAAAAAAGAGGGACAGGAAGGAGAGAGAACGGGATGAAGACAATAACTACTGTTAAGGCTTGGAAGAAGTTCTGCTATGTTTAGTGGCACACACACACACACACACACACACACACACACACATATTTTTTTTGGTAAGGCAAACTAACTCAAACTGATAATTTCTATAGCAACCTTCTTTCTTTCTGAACATAATTAAATTTTGGCTGGTTGGTTGGTTGGTCTTTAGATAAGACTTTGCATTGTAGGGATAGATTGGCCTTAGACTCATTCTACAGCCCAGGCTACACTGAATCACAGTCTTCTGGCATCAGCCTCCAAAGTGATGGGTTTCTAACTTATACCACCACTCCTGGTCATCTATTGTTTTGTGAAGTGTAAATTCTGTCATATGTATTTGAATTTTACAAAGGAAAGGAAATGGTCAAAGGTACAAGGAAGGGACTCAGCATCAGTCATCTCCAGAGAAATTTGAATTAAAGCCATCCTGTGATACTGTCATCCCACCTGAATGGCTATTGTCAAAGCGATGAGAGAACCATCATGCACTTTGAGTTGATGTTTCTGTAGATGATGAGAGTTCTTGCTCTAGTTCCACTCTTCTACAGATGCATAGCCGACTTGCCACCAGAACCAGTTAATGAGAAAATGCCCCTTGTCAGTGCAAGCTCACAGTGCCTTTGCTGATGATCATTTATATGGTCATTGTGGTGTTTTAAAAGAAATTAGTCCCATAGGCCCATGGGAAGTGGTACTACTAAGAAGTATGGCCTTGGAGAAAGTATGGCTTTGTTGGAGAAGGTATATGACTAGGGGGTAGGCTTTGAGACCTCAGGATCTCCAGCTAGTTCTCTTCTTGCAGCCTGCAGATCCAGCAGGAGAACTTCAGTGCCTTCTTCAGTACCATGCTGGCCTACATGCTGCCATGTTTCCCTCCATGATGATAATGACCTAAATCTCTGAACTGTAAGCCAGCACAAGTTCAATAATTTCCTTTATAAGAGTTGCTATGGCCACAGTATCTCTTCACAGCAATAGAAAACCTAATTAAGACAGACATAGATAAATGAATTTGTATCTCTTTATTCTTCTTACTCATTAGCCCGTGTGTCAGTTTCCAGATTCATATTTGTAGAGCAGTGGACCATGCCAGGCAACTTGGTAAGGTCAAATGAGTTCAGAAACACCTATATCCTCATACCTGAAGATAGTAGTGTTTCATATACTCCTGACCAGATCCTGGCCCAGTACACGTGACCACAACTTCCTACATAAAGAAAGTGGCCACTAGCCATGTAGCACAGAACACAGTTTCCCAGGCTAATGAGGTATCTAGACGGGCCCTTTAGGGTTTAGCCAATAAGCTTCCCTTCCCAGATATTCCTTCCTGCACAAAGTATTTAATCTCTGCTCCATCCTGAGGAGGTTGTATGTACCCATTTTTCACGATGAGCAATGAATAAACAATTTGGACACACAAAGAATGTGTCTCTCATCAAGAACTCTCAATGAGGGCATGGCTTAGTCATCCAGAGTCATGCTGTCCAAGTCTCCTACAAAAGGCTTCCCTGTACTCCCAGACACTAGCCCCTAAGAAAATCTGGGGCTCCTCTTCCCCAGACCCTAGGCTCACCTTCACAGGCCAGTACAGGCCCCCTTCATTCCCAACTCCACATGGTTCCCAGTGATGGCAGGATACCTGGGAATTAGGTAACCCCAAATTTGGCCTTAGCCTGTGTTGTTTCTCACCCAGGCTGGGGACCCCATCTTAGGCTGCTGTTCTCCTACCCCATGAGTGGTGTGTCAGTGCTTCCTGCAAGCCCATCACCTGATTTTGGCATAGGGTAAAATGCAGCCTAGTGTTCCATGTTTCTTCTTCCTGAGAAGAGGTCACACACCCCATTGTGGAGACAGAATGGAGACATGCACATGTAATGCTATTTTGATTACTTTTGGTTTTGTGGCACACACCAAGGTTATTAAATTGTTAGAAAAAATAGTACATACATTTCAAGCTACCAGTATTGTCAATATTTTTATGACTCAAATTTTGTACATGAAATATAGATGTAGACAGGTTTTTTTTAGTTGAAGTAGCCTTTGTTCAGGGAGTGAAACAAAAGTTTGAGAGTAAAATCTGTAGAATGGTAGGAAACAATTATAAAATCAAGGGGGCAAAACATCTCATTGGCAAAACATAGCAGACTTTAAAAAGCATTCATTTTTTGTTGTTGTTGTTGTTGTTTTTCAAGACAGGGTTTCTCTGTATAGCCCTGGCTGTCCTGGAACTCACTTTGTAGACCAGGCTGGCCTCGAACTCAGAAATCCGCCTGCCTCTGCCTCCTGAGTGCTGGGATTAAAGGTGTGCACCACCACACCCGGCAAGAGCATTCAAAGTATTTTCTCTGAGTGAGTCTTTAGATGTGTGCATGTTTATGTACCACGTGTGTGTATTTGGTGTCCTTGGAGGCCAAAAGTGGGCATCATATACCCTAAAGTTAAAGATATAGATAGTTGTTGGCTACCAAGTGGCTTCTGGGAATTGAACCAAGGCCTTCTGGAAGAGTAAGCAGAGCTCTTAGCCATTGAGCAACCTCTCCAGCCCCATTTATTTATTTATTTTAACCCAGTTATTTATTTTGGTTAACCCAACCCTAACCCTTAAACTGTCATTTATTAAAATAAGAGTACAAATGTCCAAGTCCATGGAAAATTGCCAGCATTATGAACCCTTGGGGAACACCAACTGAAGCTATCATGATAGTATCTCAACCCCAGCTAGGATGCTTACAATAAAAATGCTTTTAAACACACAGAGAAATGGTAATCATCACACAAAGCATTGCAGATGGAAATTTAAATGTTCTTAATACAAAGACAGATGAGGGCTACCCTGATGTTATCAGTGCACATTGTATGTGTGAATTGAATTAACACATTTACCCTGTAAGTATATATCTTACAGAATATTCTTCCTCTACTACAGAGACAGGAGAAAAGAGACGTCGAGGAAAGCTTAAAGAAGTGAAAAACACCCATGTACATGCATAAACATATGCATACTCACACTTAGACACAAATACACACATACTTATAGACATACATACATACACACATACATACACAGACACATAAAGATGCATGCATATGCACAGATATTCATATACACAAACACACACACATATATAGACATGTACATTCATAAAAACACATTCAAAATTAGGAAATATTTTGATGTTTTAAAAACATCCCTCTTTACAAGTAAGTTCATGGTTTATTCCAATATAGAATAATAGAACAGAAAACACACAACACACAATATAGAATGCTATAGTTTTAAAAGAAATATATGCTATAAAGAGATAAATGATGTCAGTAAACAAGTCAAGTTACAAAGTAATTACTTCCAACATGGCCTTTATTATCTTTAAATATGTTGCCATCATGGGCTGTTTTTTAAGTAAAGAAGAGAAAGTGGTTACTAATAACCTGTCCTTTATCAACGAAATTACAAGCTAGAAGTATTTAGTAGTAACTAATTAATGAAAATGACTTGGAGCCTGCCATATTATATTATTGTAAATAACAGTAATAATTATAAGGAAAAGAAAGGTCCACTGTAAAGGAGACCTCAGTTCTTACCTGCAAATCGAAATGACTCCTCATCCTGCAGAGGGAAGAGCAGCTTCCATAAGCGCTAATTGAGCAAATCACAGGCACGTTGCCCGAGATCAAACATTATTGATTTCCAGTTAGCCATGTGGCAGAATCAATTTCCCCTTTTATATCTGGAAACACTGGAAGATGTAACTGTTTCTTTGTGAAAACACACAACACGGAAAAAGATGTCAGAAAGAATAATTCTGTATGCATTAAAAAGCTGTCTGCTCTGGGCCCAGGGGTTCAGACCTTTATGTAGTATACTGGGGGTGTGCAGGGGAACTCTGAGGCTAGGATGACCAGGAGTTGAAAGCTGACCTGGGCTGCAAGCTCTAGGTCAGCATGGGCTAGAGACCCTGTTTCAAACAAAGAAACAATGAAACTCCCGGAGTTCTGTTATCAAGTTGAAGATACTCATATAAGATAAGCTCTCATGAAGTACAGCAACTTTTTTTCCTTTAAAATTTCTCAAACTAGAATTCTCAAATCAGTGTTTTATAATGTTCTTTAAGAGAAACTTATTCTAGGACAAACAATCACATGGTTATGTGACAGCTCTGTCAGAGACTGGAACATCTTTACCTTAAGTGGTATGTGCAGGATGTTCCAAAGTTAAGGACCCATGACACATGTGCTGGGTTCCTGTGTGAAGACACTGAGTTATGCCAACGCTGGAAGCTGCAAGGCCTAGGGATGCTAAATGGTTCAGTCTGCCTTCCTTTCCAGATTCCATACTGTTCTCCCTCGAAGGAGAGCTGGGCCTCCCTGTTCTGTGTTTCAGATTCTTGCTTGAGGGTCAGTTGTTTGTATACTTGGTATAGGCTGCCCAGGAAGGAGAAATAATGGAAGTTGGTTGGGAAAATGGACCTGCTCCGGGACCCGGCTATGTGGGAGACTGTATTGTTAAGGGGATGAGGAACTAAGAGGCACTATTAAAACTTCTGATAATAGTATCAACTAGAGTTACGGGGTGCCACGGGTTGTCCAGGAGCAGTGATGGCACGGTGTCCTGGGAAGGATATATGTTTTGTGAGAATACAGGCTACAGGTCATACACATAGTTAATGTTCCTGAATGTTCATAATAAACCATAAGCCAGGCTTCCAAAGAGATCAGGAATTCTTTACTTTCCACCACCAAGCAATAGCTGCAAAAGTTGAGGCTTTCTGAATCAGTCACTATCATTTCTGTGTGCACCGAAGAAGGGCGTGGAGGTGTCGGGAGGGTTGCGTTTCACATTTCTCATGATTATTTTCAGTATTTCTCAGAACATTCTCTACATTAATCAATAATTTATGCACAGTTTTATGTTTTATTCAAGAACTCACACCATTCAACATCCTAAATGAGGTTCCTTCGAGTTTCTGTCCCAGCAGCTTGGTGGTTTTAATTCCTTGTTGTTTCGCTGTATTTCCCTCGATGCCACCAATCAGATTTCCTGTATCTTTAGTCTGTCTTTCACTGCATCAGCATCAAATACTTTGGCTTGTACGATAGTAGTGACATTGAAATAATGGGTATCACTGTTGCGCTTTTATTTCTTTATTTTAAAATTTTGTCCCAACTTTTATATCAATTTAGCAAGTACCCAGCCTTCTCCAAAAAAGAACTTGGAAAGCCATAAAATTTTAAATGAATTTTGAGACTGGAGAGGGGGCTTAGCAGTTGAAGAATACCCATACGGTAGCTCAAGACTGCCTATATCGACAGCTCCAGGGCATCCGATTGCCCTCTTATAGCCTCTACAGGCACCTATACACATATGTACATGCATACATATACCCACATACAAATACATAGCATTTTCAAAAACTCTTGAAATATTTATATGATAAAAGTAAACTGAAATTTAGCCTCTATAGTAAGAGTTAGCATTTTTTATGGTATCAGGATGTATTTATTCCATGTTTTTCTCCAGGTTTAGGTTTTCTCTAAGTAACTTCACATACTTCAGGTACATTTTTCATATTACTCTGTGGAATCTAGTATGTTCCAGTAGGTTAAAGTTCAAACTTTTAGTCCCCTTGTAAAGCTTATCTTATTTACTAGTACCTTGTGAATTAAGTTTTGTTCATATATAGAAATATTGTCTTAATAACTTGATCTTTTAGCAGTTTTATTATTTATACAGTCTACTGATCGATTGACTTTCTATGTAATTGGTCATAGTCTGTCCCTATGACTTTCTATGTAACTGGTCATGCTTCTTATGACAGAGCCAATCTCATCTATGTCCTAACTGCTGAGCGTCTCACGTAGGTTGGTTTTTCTCCTCCATCTGCTCAAATTCACTGAGCCCTGGAACACCATCCCAGAACGCTGCATTGGAACACTGCTTAGGAACGCTGCACTGGAACACCACCCGGGAACGCTGCACTGAAACACTGCTCAGGAATGCTGCACTGGAACACCACTCAGGAATGCTGCACTGGAACACCACTCAGGAATGCTGCACTGGAACACCACTCAGGAATGCTGCACTGGAACACTGCTCAGGAACGCTGCACTGGAACACCATCCAGAATGCTGCACTGGAACAGTGCTCTGGAACACTGCACTGGAACAGCACTCTGGAACGCTGCACTGGAACACAGCTCAGGAATGCTGCCCTGGAACAGCACTCCGGAATGCTGCTCTGGAACATTGCTCTGGAGCACCACACACACCAGTGATCCTTTGGACCACCTATCAGTTTTTAAGCTATGGTTTTTTTTTGGAGTCAATTGTCTGTTATAAGCTTTACTTTTAACTTGCTGGTAGTTTTGGACTTTTCCCTCCATATGTGTACTTAATTTTTGCTTCATTTTACCTTAAGAAATGGCATCTGAGGGTAAGCATATAGCCATTCCTGTCATTCAGGGTACCGTGTGGTGAAGTAGGCTCACAAACTTAGTCTAGTTAACGTTGTTCTTCTGGATAAATTCTTTAATCCTGGGATATTACTGCCTCATGACATTTTGAATCTGATCTTGTATAATGTATGCTATTTGACTTCATTCTCATACATGAAGATATCCTTGCTTGTCTTCGTTTATATTTAGCCAATGGGATAAGTGGGGGTGATTTCTTTTTCTACCTTGTATTTTATAGTGATTTAGATGAGGTTTGTATAATTATGCAAATATTTCTGGATGGTTTGATAGAAAAAAATCGTCTTTGTGACACCTGAAGCTGTCATTTTTATAAAGGAGAAATCATTAACTTTCAACAATTTTAAATGTATTTTTCTAGAGAAATTATATACTTTCTCATCATCACATTTTTCAAAGATGTTTTATTTATTTTTATTTTAATAGTTTGTGTGTGTGTGTGTGTGTGTGTGTATGCGTGTATTTGTGTATGTTGGTTTGGAGATTAGATGACAGTTTCCTTCCAGTCAGCTCTCTTCTGCTATGTGGGGCTTGGGAGCTATGCTCAGGCCATCAGGGCTAGCTACAAGCTCCTTGACCCACTGAGCCGTCTCACTGGGTCCTCAAAACTGCTTTATGTAAAATTGACAATATATTAGCATATAGGCACTAAGACAAATAATTTGCTGTTTTTCAATATAAACTCAACAGACATTGGACTCCATGTAACATGCATGTGCTTTTCTGCACTGTTCTTCTCTTTACTTCCCCCAAATATTTAAGCCAAACTCTATTCTTAACTCATGGAATGCACAAAAGCATGTTGCCAGTTAAATTTAGCCTGAAGGCAGTAGTTTAGCAACCCTTTTATTAGAGCATTAACATATTAATTATCATAATTTTAAACTGTCTGTCTAATAGTCCCATCCCCTGTCTCATGTCTGAACCCAGTTTGCATCTTGAAATGTCTTTTGTCCTTTTGTGTGTCTGGGGCATTCTTTAGAACAGCAGAGAAGAAATGGTAAGTAAAGTAGCAGTGGGTGGTGGCTTGGCTTGCCTTTCTTTCTTAGGACAGGGTGGGAAGTGGGTCTGGCTGGAACTGAGGTCAGCCTGGAGTAGTTGTTTTTATGATTCCACAGACCCCATACCAACTCTCCAACCCTCAAGGACATTAGTGTTTATAGCTTACAGTTTTTTGTTTTGTTTTGTTTTCTTCTTCAAGTTTCAGCCACTTGTTCAGCCTTAGATCCTTTCTGGACTCCTCGGAACTCTGACCTGACCCCTTCTAACTGCTTTCTGATGATAGTGGTTACTGTATTGGTTAATTCTCTTGTTGTTGTGATAAACTTTCAGAGAAAAAACAACCTAAAGAATGATTAATTTGGGCTCACAGATTTGGTGGGATGGGGGGGAGTCAGCATCAATGATGACAGTGAAGTCATGGAAGAAGAGCCTGAAGCAACTGGTCCTATTGCACCCTCAGTCAGGATGCAGAGAGATGTGTCATGATGTTCTGCCTCACTTCTATTGAGTCCCATATCCCATACCATAGGATGGTGTCACCCACATTATGGTAGGGCTTCTCAGTGCAGTTATTTCAATGATAAAACTATCTCATGGACATGCACAGAGGTTTGTTTCCATAGTAATCCTAAATCATCTCAACTTGATGGTCAAGGTGAACTGCTACAGGCAGTCAGCACTTTTCAGCTCAGAATAGGAGGACAGAGGCATGCAGGAAGTTTTCTGTTCTGTCTTTTCCTCCTCTTCCTCCTCCTCCTCCTCCTCTTCCTCCTCCTCCTCCTCTTCCTCTTCCTCCTCCTCCCCCTCTCCTCCTCCTCCTCTTCTTCCTCCTCCCCGCTTTCCTATACCCTAGATTGAACCTGGGGCATTAGATACTAGAGGCAACTGCTCTATCACAGAGCTGTATCTCCAGACTGTTTGCTACTTTGTGATTTGATATAAATTTTCACTAAGTTCCACAGGCTTACTAGAGATTAATCAGGCCCTAAATTTGTAATGTCCTAGATTCTGTCTTCTGAATAGCTGGGATTATAGGCTCAATTTACTGTTTACCTCTGAATGTATCATATGATGTTTGGAAATTGTTAGATGTTTGATAAATATCTATTGTTGGAAATCATCTGCATTGACAGATTTCCTCCTTTGACATCTCTCCTGTGGCCTCAAATGCTTGCTCTAGTGTGGATGGTTGCCTTGTTCCGTCGCTAGTGAAAAGGTGAAATTTTAATTGATGTTTGTTTGAAAATGGAACAGACAACTCTCTTTCCTTGCATTATGTTTCCGGTGAGTGATATTACCAAGTTTACCTAAGAAGAGGGAACTCAGGACAAGCCTATGTAATTCTGGATTTTTCAGAAAGAGGCCCGTTGGAGACTTCAAGCATGCAGCCATCCATTCTCGTTAAATGCAATCTTGGCAGTACTCAGCTCTACTTCAGTGAACATTCTCCACAAACCAATCTGAAAAGCTCATAATAATACTTGATGCCAACTTATTGGGGGCAGATATCAGAAAAATGAATGTAGCATTTATTTTGCATGAGTGTGTTACTGAGAAGGAAAAAACAACAAAGAATATACCCTTGAAATGATATTAAAGATAAAGTTTCAGAGTTTCAGGGACTGATCCAAACTTTGTACTATGCCTAAAATGACTGTGTGTTTTGATGTTGACAGCAAATATTAAACTGGTGTATACATTTGGCAGCACAAAAACAGCAAACCACACTTGTCTGTGAAATGCAGGACGTGTTGATTCACCACAAAGAAGAAGGGAAATAGACTACATTGTCCCATTCTTTGATTTTGCTAAGTAATTATAAAGTAGGTGTTATTTTTATTTTGGAGAGATGTGAGATGATGTAGTAATACATCCCAGGTAAAACAGTTTCCATATAAAGAGAGATTCAAGTAGTAAAAGCCATCTCTATCTATCACTTATTTGTGTGTGCATATGTGTATGTGATGCATTGTGTGTTACATTGTGTGATGCATGTGATACATGTCTGTGACACACATGATGCATGTGTGTGATGTATGTATGTGTGTGATGTATGTGATGCATATGTGTAACACATATGTGCATGTGTGTGATGCATATGATGCATGTATGTATGTTTGATGTATGTGATGTGATGTGTGCATGTGTGCACGTATGTGTGGAGGCACGTTTGCCATGCTATTTTGTTCTGAGTACCAATTCAAGAGTCACCAGGGGAGACACAACTGAGAAGGGGCCTAGATCAGGTTGTCCCATTTGTGTATCTATGGGGATTGCATAGATTGTTGACTGATGTAGGAAGACAAAACACACTGTGGGCAACCTGTCTCCTAGGCTGTTTAAGTGACAAGAACTAGCTGAGCACAAGCAATGCATCAAGCAGACAACATGGGACCCATCATTTCTCTCTGCTCCTGATTGTGGATATAATGGAACTGCTTTAAGTTCCTATCTTAACTTTCACTCAGTGATGGAATTGTATCCTAGAAGTTATAGGGCAATTAAGCTGATTTGCCTAAGTTCCCCAGAATATTTTATTACAACAACAGACATAAAAGTATAGCCTCTTCATCTATGTGTGCACATATGGAAGCCAGAGGTTGATATTAGATACCTTCCTTTGTTGATCTCTGTGTTGTCCACTTGACAAAAGTTAAAGCTATTTGAGAGGAACAAACACAAATTAAGAAAATTTCTCCATAAAATTGAACTGTAGGCAAACCTGTAAGGTATTTTATTAATTAGTGATTGATGGGGGGGGGGCAGGGACCATCAAGGGTGGTGCCATTCCTAGGCTGGATTTCCTAGACTCTATTAAAAAAAAAAGCAGGCTGAACAAGCCAGCAAGCAGCACTCCTCCTGCCTCCAGGTTCTGACCCTACCTGAGTTCCTGTCCAGTCCTGTTCCTGTCAGTGATGAACAATGATGTGAAAGCTCAAGCCAAATGTACCCTTTCCTCCCTGGCTTGCTTCATGGTATTTTATTGCAGCAACAGAAACTGTTACAAAAAGACAGCCTCCATTATATTTTTGGAGACAGTCTATCACTGTACTAGAAGCCTGCCCTTTGGACCAGCCTGGCTGACTAATGAGTCCCCAGGGTCTACCCGTCTTTATCCTGAGGTGTACTGGGATTATACCTCAGACATTTGCTACCCCAACGGCTATCAAGTCATTATTTGTGGCAGCTATTTTCGAAGGTATTTTATATTGTATTGTATTTTATGTTATTTTTGTAATTACAAGCACTGTGATTGCATTTAATTTTTGTAATAGATGTATATCAAAAGATTCGCCATCTTTCAGATGCAGTCAAACAAGCATGGAGAAGCTAAGCAAACAACTGAGGGGAGGGGCCAGGACTCAAGGGACAGTCTAACTTAAGCCTGCATTCTTAACTATGCGCATGAAGGGCCACCTTGGCTCTTCCCAGATGTTGGTGGACAATGGGAGACAAGAGGAAATAGAGCCCAGTTTTTATTATAAGGACCGACTCTCTGAGAAGGAAGGGTGAAGGCACAGGATTTGGGCAAGACTTAGAAAGAGTAAAGACACGGGCTGAGCAGATAGCTCAGTTCAAGTAAGCTACCTCCTCAGGAAGTTTAAGCTCACTCTAAAGTGAATATGAGTTTAATCTCCAGAAGCTACCATAGAAAGAAAAGTCAAGAGTGTGGTCCCAGTACTCCCATGCTGGTGAAAAGGAGACACTGTCCTGTCAGCCTAGGGTACTTGGCAAGTTCCAGACCAGTGTGAGATCCTGTCCCCCTGCCTCCCACCAGGAAAAAAAAAGGCTAGCACATACGGAAAACACCCATGGTCGTCCTTTGGCCTCCTCAAGCATATGTATAAATGTGCATAGGTCCCTTACACACGTGTGTATGTAAACACATGCAAACACATGAAGACAAAGGAATAAAATCATAACCCAATCCCCAGATAACAGCTTTTCAACAGACAACCAGTTATAGGAAGAGGATGAGGAAGGAGGATCCCTGTCAATCACTGAGCCCAGTAGGATAAAGGATGCTGACTCTGGGTAGGAAAGGCACAGCAGATTCTTGCCTGGTCCTTCCCTTCTCTCCATCAGCTCTGTAGACCTAGATTAGTGGTGCGTACTAGAGGATGGCAGATCAGCACAGGCTGAGACCTGCAAGAAAGTGTAAAGTCAAGTGCAAGTTTCAGATATCAGGGCTGTTATTGAGACATCTTCTAAATGTCATCTTAGTCTTTTGTTTGTTTTCTCTCTTGCTTAATGTGTCCCCTGTAGATAGCCAGTAGTTAATAAGCCTGGGGTTATAATTTCAAAACAACATATCTTAGTGTCCCATAGCAGGAGTTTAAATGTGATTAAGTAAAAGCTTACTGCGTAAATTTACTTAAATATCTGATTGAGGATGGGATAGAAGAAGCTGGTCTTTGAGAAAGAAAAGATGAGAGTTCCATGTATATTCTGTGTACTCTGTCATTTTTTTTTGAAAGACACATCAGACCTCTAAGTATTCTTTCTTTTAAGCACCTTCTTTGAACTGCTTTTAAGTTCCACAGAAAAGGTTGGCTTGCACTTTGAGTTAACTATGTTTTGTGGAACTTCATTATGGCATAGCTGGCCTTCTGAGAAAAGGTAAAAACATTCACTCCTAGGCCAGCCTGTGGGCTGAGCATGTAAAGTTCTTACCACGAAAGCCTGATGACAAGAGTTCGATTCCCAGATTCCACAGTAGAAAGAGAGAGCAGGCATTCACAAGTTGTCTTCTGACTTCTTCCACACATTAATCATGGTATGCTTGTATTATTCATTAACACCCAGGAACAAATAATGAGTAATAATTTACAATAACAATAAATTAAAGGAAAGTCAGTTCTTTCAGCTTAGCAATGCTTCCACAGGGAAGTGCACGCTGGGGTTTTCTCCTGGCCAGCCTTTTGCTGCTGATGCTTCAGAGGCCGGATGTGCACTCTTTTATGGCTAAATAAATGATAGTATGAAAGTCGTCTCTTGGTCTTTATAACAGAGGCCTGGGAATAGGGTCATAACACGGTGCACAATCACCATGTGTTTGTTTACTAGAATACGCTTTATGGAGAGCCCCAAAGAAACTTCTTGATTCATTCCCATTGATAAAGCTGTCTTGTTTTATCTTCTCCAGGAGGTTGTGGGAGCACAGCCTGCCCCATGGTTTATGACTACTTTGCAGCCATTTGAGTTCAAATACTGCTGAGTTTAGTGGATTTTTTTTATCTTTATATATTTTTTTCTTCTAACCTTTCCTCCTTTTTAGATCCCTCAAATCGAAAGTGATTAAGAAGGTGTAAATAATTAGAGGCTGTTCTGTTTATTTAAGCCAAATCTTTTATCAGTATGGAGACTGCTTGCCTGGAGTCTCACACATATCCTACGCTCACAGCTAAGCCTTCCAGAGAATTTTAATTGGAGACTGAATAACTAAATAATAAATGGAAAGGTGAGAGATTCTGTAGAATAAAACTGGAGGATACCAGCCAACCAATGGAAAAGGCTGACAATTAAAAGTCCATCTGGGAGTGGTTGAGGGACCAAATTGCAGCTTCTCCTAGGTAGCAAGTTTTAGGCTAAGGCTAAGATCTCTGAGACTCACTTTCCTTTACTAGAAAGGAATTGACAGTGTCTTACCAGTTACTACTACTCTGATGAAACTCTATGATCAGAGCGACTTAGGGGAAGAAAGGGTTTATTTGACTTATATTTCCACCTCACTGTTCATCATCAAAAGAAGTCAGGACATAAACTCAAACTAAGCAGGAACCTGGATGTAGGAGCTTACGCAGAGGCCATGGAGGGGTGCTGCTCACTGACCCGCTCAGCCTGCTTTCTTATGGAACTTGGGACCACCACAAGCCTAGGGATGGCACTACTCACAACAGGCTAGGTCTTCCCCTATCAAGAACTAATCAAGAAAATGCCCTACAGGTTTGTCAACAGCCCAAGCTATGGGAACATTTTTCTCAGTTGAGGCTCCCTTCTTCTCTGATGACTCCAAATGATGTCAACTTGACATAAAACTAGCCAGCCCAGGCACCCATCTGAAAACAAGACTCTGATTCTGGACACAGTGGTACATACTTGTAGTCTTAGAACTTGGGGTATAGAGGAAGATGGATTGCTGTTGAGTTTGACAGGGTCGCTTTTGTGTAGCTGTGACCCCCCTCCCCAGCCCCCACTGCCCCACTTTGCTCTAAGTTGTTTTTGATGAAGTTACAAAAGCATTTCTGATACCCAATTCCCACCCCACCCCCACCCCTTGACTGCCTGCCTATCTGCAAGTGCTTCCAACAAGAAGTTTGATGACACACCTGAGGGAAGGGTTGCAGCAGAGAACCTTCGAAGTAAATAATCAGAGGGTTCTCTCCTTCAGTAGAAATCAAGCAAGCAAGTGCTGTGGGGAAGTTGGGAAATGGGCAGTTCTGGAGTAGGCATCAATCCCCTCCTGGTGTTGCATAAAACATGATCCAAAATGGCCACCAAGAACCATGCTCTGTCAATCATTTGGTTCTGGAGATTGACCACTGTAGGAGTGACTATTTAGGTTTTGCCTATGGTGTTTCAGGTTGATTGCAAGAAGTAAACAAGCTTTTACTGGTTGGATAAATCCTGCAAAGACAACGCCTTCACTCCTAAGCATCGTCCTTGACTCCCTAGGAGGAGAAAAACAAATAACAGTGCAAAACAGAAGGTCCTCAACTATCTTAGTTTCTTCTTCAGTCCTTCCTTTGCTCAAAGCATACTCAGTTCCTCCATTTCATCTTTTCTTTTTTATTTTTAATCCTTTTTTTTAACAGTCCAGACTTCAACCCCTCCTGGTCTGGCCCTGATCGGTCCCCATCCCATACCTCCTCCTTCCCCCACCTGTCTCCAAGAAAATGTCTTCACCTCTGCACTCCACCAGGTCTCCCCACTCCCTGGGGCCTCAAGTCTCTCGAGGGTTAGTTGTATCTTCTCTCACGAGGCCAGACCAGGCAGTCCTCTGCTGTAGATGTGTCAGCAGCCTCATATTAGCTGGGGTATGCTGCCTGGTTGGTGGCTTGGTGTCTGAGAGATCTCAGGGGTCCAAGTCAGTTGAGACTGCTAGTCTTCCTATGGGGCTGCCCTCCTCTTCACCTTCTTCCAGCTTTCCCCCAATTCCACCACGGGGGTTCCCGGCTTCCATTCATTGGTTGGGTGCTAGTGTCTGCATCTGACTCTTTCAGCTGCTTGTTGGGTTTCTCAGAGGGCAGCCATGCTAGACCGCTTGTGCCTTTATGGTATATCCTGTTAGCACAGAAGTTATTCAGAAGGAACCCATGGTCAGTTTTAGCTGCACTTCAACAAAAGGCCTGGGAAAAGGATGGGCAAGTTATAGATGGTGAGGGTCCACATAGAGATCTGTCATCTTCATCTACCTTCCCCCAGATGCCAAGCTCTGACACTTCAAGTTAAAATTGCAGCTTCCTGCACTCTCAGTTACGTGCAAGGCTGTGCAAAGCAAGACTAGAATGGGAGACCATCTGTGAAGGCTCCTCCCACTCTCTTAATACACCAGAGAAACATTGCAGCTCTGTGTCAGCAAGGCGTCCTCACCATTCTCTTGTGGGCATAAACTCAAAAGGAGGGTATCTCCAAGTCGATTGCTTCTAGGCTTCCCCTCTTCTTTAATTCAAGCATCTCTCTACCTTTGTAATTTTCTCAAAGATTTAGAACATTAGAAAAAGCTCCTAAAAGAAGTAGATGTGAATTAAGCACTTAGCAAACTCTAGACCTAGTTCTGAGCAGTAATTTACTACCCTGCATTTTATCTTTCGTAAAGCACATATGGCTTATAATTTATCATCTCTAGTTTCCCAGTGAAGAAACCAAGGTATCCTTGTTAGCAATTTTCTTTGAAAGTGGAAATATTCCTTCAAGGAAGGAGGGGGGAACACTCCTAGAACCAGGGAGTAAAAAAAAAAAATCTTCACATGTCTCAGTAGCTGAAGTGTACCAAGGTCATGAGGTCCTTCCCAGGTTGTGGAGGCAGCAAATGATGACTGAGGAGGAGACTCTGACAGGCAGAGTTGCTGAGAAAGGCTCTATGGTCTGTTGAGTTGCTTGTAAATCACACAGGGAGTAAGAAAGTTGAAGCTATCATGAGTTACTGCATGTGCTAGAGTGGGCTTTTTGTGAGGCAGCCATCTTTGAATCATCTCTGCTCCCATAAGTGACCCCCAAACCCACACTCCTGTAAGTAACAAAGTAAACTCTCTGATTGGGTATGTTGGATTTTGTATTATCGCTACTTTGTTTCAGCCTGAATTCCTGTCTGGAGTGAGTAGACACTTGGGTCGCATCTCCCCATGGAAAGTCTCACACACCAGGCATGGAGGCATTAATGTGCTTTCTGAAGGTCAAGCACCCAAGGGTAAAATTTTGAACACAAAGCAGGGCTTCTGAAACTTCACAGACACGAGCCACCCAGGGAACTGATTATAACGCAGTGTGACTTAGCATGTCTCCTTCTGTGTCTCCAACAAACTCCAAGGTCCTGTTTGTATGGCTGAGCCAAAGGCCACACACGGGGAGAAGCGTAAGACTCTTTTATGATACTACCTTTGTGAAAAGCTTCTTGTGGGGAGGTAGCCCTTACCAAATGATTTATTTTCTCATTATAAACACATGAATTATATTCCTAATTCATCCCTCATCACAGTGGTGTGATGCTATGAATGTTATTTTATGCCAAGGGAAAAAAAAGGTCATGTTTTGTCTGTGTCCTCGATTTTAGAATGAACAAACTCCTATTAGCAGTTAAACATCTTTAACAATGGGTTGAGTTCTTGGCTTTCTGGCTGTCTTTCGATGTAATTCCTTGAGTCAGACTTGAATCCTACCGAAAAATATGTGCTCCACCCTCTATTGCTAAGCAACATATCTGAAGTGGATCTTTGTCTATTTTTGCTCTCATTTTTTCATTCTGTCCCAGAAGATCCAAACTACAATGAAACACCCACAAGCAGCCTGTTTACTCTGGTAGCATGTTAATGCAGCAGGGAGTCTACTTTCATTTACTGGGGGTTGGTATGTGATATGATCATCCTCTGTAACATTACAAACTGAATCATGGAACAGTTTCCAACAGGAGACAGTCATTCAGAATATCTGGTTGATACCTAAGACGCGATGCTCCGACAGGTAACTGAAAAGCAGTTAGCTGTGTCACTCATCTCATTAGATAGTAGAGATTCAATGGTGAACAAGAGCATCTTTCCGGATGCTATGTGATGACGTCATAACTTTGGAGAGCATCCTTCCTGGTGATGTGCTATGACATTATAGCTTTGATTTTTTTTTTTCAGCTGAGGATGTCCCTGTCATCTCCACAGCTGATGTCTACATTGGTCATTATAGAGAGAGGCATCGACAGGGAAGAATGCATTCCCAGCCTCTGCACTGGCATCTTTCTGGTGCTGTCATCATTAGTCTGATAAGAAGCCCACCCTTCACCAAAGCCCACCCTTCACAAACTGAACTCAGAGTTTCAGGTAACCAACTACCTGGAGATTGTGGGGTGTGGGGGGCACAGATGCCTCCTAACAAGACTTCCAGTGGTGCAAAAAAAAGGAACAACAAACCTCACAGTGTTCAAAAACTGTTTGCCTTAGAAAATGATCTTCCCTAGTCTCCTTTGGAGAACCACACAGAGAAGTCAGGAACGAAATGTTGGGGTTCCATAGGCCGGCAATGAGGCTGGGACTGTTGGGAGCCCATGGGCTGAGAATGGGTGTCTATCCTGAGGCAGGGGCTAGGGAGGTCTGACTTAGCTTATTGGCAAAGGTAGCAGCAGTTGTCTTGGGGCAAATATGGCCTTCTAAGCAAGATTTAGGCAATGGCTCTATAGGTGAAGGTTTGTTGCATGTTTCCCATGACAATTCTTGATTAAAGAGACAGTCTTTGGTTCCAAAGTGTTTATTGGTTGTTCATTGTGAAAAAATGGACATGTTCCAGGACAAGACTCTGGCAGGGAACAGGGAGGCATCTATCATCTTAGGTATGAGTTTCCAGAATCTCAGAACTGCTCTACCTTACCAAGTTTCCTGGCTTGGTCCACTGTCCCACACTCACCCCAGGCATTAGAACCTGGTCTGTCTGTCTGCAATTGTCTAAATTCTCATATTTTATTTCTTCCTATAAATGTCATTCTTACTTGTCAGTGCATCCTAGACCTTGGGTCTTAGACATTGAAACATCAAAATAATCATATTTACAGAATAATTTGTATTTGTGTAGAAATTTTGGCATTGTGTATGTGATAGAAATTGCAGATGTAGATTTGGTCTCTGAAGCTTTGAACAAGGTCCTACCATGCTGATGTATCCTGTGGAATACCCAGCCCACAATATCCCTATCTGGTTACTCTCTGAGTAGCCAATAAACAACTAGACTCCCAGGTATCAATTAAATAGGCAAATCTGTGTTTCCCACATACACATGAAATTGTGTGGTTGGTATAGTGGCATTTCATTCAGTTCCTAATTTAAGTACCTTCCCCCACATTCTTTCCAGCATGAACCATAGAGATACTGATTAAGCAGCAATTAAGCATCCTAACACTGTCATTATCTTTCCTTAAGTAGCCACTTCAGCCTCAAGGAAAGCTTTAACTAAAAGAGAATTTAATTTTCCAAGGGTATAGGTACACTTTCAATTCTCCTGATTCTGTAGTTGTCAAAAGGAATAGAGAGTCTCATGTTGGTCCTAAGAGACTCTTCAGATCGAACCATGAAGTCCATGGGGATGGAGCTTCTATCTTTGTATCGCAATATTTTCAATTTGTACCTTTCTCCAACAGTTCAGCAGGATGTGCAGGGTACATGCTACAGGCTGCGCTATGTACTGACACTCACTTGGGGTAGCACCTGTGAGGGATTCTTATTTCCTGGCTTGTAAACTACATCCAATCCTGACAAGTTGCCCTTTGTCAGGTATCTTAGCATCAACAATGATTAAGGTCACAAATATGTATATATAATATTTTATATATATTATTTAAAGTCACAACCAAAATGATGCACAGTGAGTTATTGTTCAGGGCTATCGTCTGGCTTAGCATAAGAGCTATTTCAGAAAATCAGAACCAATTTTTATTTGAGATGTTTGGAGAATATCAAACCTGTGGCATTCTACGATTCATACCACATATTCTTCTGGTGCTTTTAATTTTTCACACATGGTCATCATTGCCAGATGCATCTTAAGTTAAGATACAGAGAGCAATGGGAGGCTATTCTAGATCTAGATCACATGATGCTAAGTGTGATCTGAAAATGGAATGGGATGGGTAGTTAGGGATAAATATTGTGGTATAATGGAGGCTGGAGGTCTGCTTCATTCCTGTTTTCTAGTGCTGGTTAAGCCCTTACTGGGGAACCGCCTTTCATCTTTATGCTAGGACAAGAGATAAGGGTAGAGCAGGAAGTCTTGCTAAGCTCAAGCATGGAAAAGCTCTCTGGTTTATTCAGTGCTTGCCAGATCAAGACAGCCGCTTGTTTGTTAAACTCATGATTAATTTTTGTCATGATTAATGTCAAGTAGCATCACAGTGGTATAGCATTGGGATCACAAGGGATTTTTTTTGACAATTCCAAGGTATTTTAGCCTGATTAGTGTTATTATTTTGTGCTTATACAGTCATTAGTCTAGACTTTAATTAAGAACTGGCTTTGTAAAACAAAATAAAGTTTACCAAGAAAAAGTGCTGAATGAATCAGTAAAGTGATTGTTTAAAAACAATCCCTGAATCTAATTAAGAAAGAGTGTTTTGTGTAGAGTTGTTGGCTGTTGCTTTATTTGGTCCCCATTTTCAAATTTTAAAAAGAAAAACACATTTAACATGGAATGAATGTACCATAATATATTCCCTATGCAAGCTGGAATGATGGATGTGCTCCAGCAAGAAATAGCCAGTGACCACAATGGGCTTCAGATAATAGACAGAGTCCTTGGTGTTTTGTAACCAACAGAAGTGAGGGTGTTTAATGAGCCCCTCTTACAAATGAATAATTTCCACATCTGTCAGGATTCTTTTGTTTTCTTTCCTTTATGCTCTATTCTATTTGATTTGGTTTCTTAGTTTTATAATTAGAAGTCTTTGACAATGAGTCGAGGGGAAACAGGAAAAAAATCCTAAAAGGGAGCAACCATTATATAGAAGGAAAAAAGGCCTTTCAGAAAAGTTAGGAAATTATTGCTTATTATAGGAGGCAAGAAAGAGTATTTTGATCGAGTGATGACAGGCGCGTCTCAGTAGAATGGGGGTCGGTTATTTCCCGTTGAACTAATGCAGTTCTCAGAATTTTAAACATAGCTTTTTATGTCCCCAAATCCATAAATTATTGTTTATCTGGACTACAGTGTAAGCAATAAAGTAATGGGAGTGGATTCTGCCAGAAACCTCTGAGGAAGTAGCTGTGGCCTGGGGAAGAATGACTGAAAGTCTTGCTTTGAAGTTTTGTGGCCTCTTGGCTAAAAGCAATGAGTACCCTGTGCCCCATCCTCTGTATTCAGTGGGTAGGAGACTACCTCCCTGTGACCACAGAACTGATGTCTCTTAATATGAATCTTCCCATGTATACCTGGCTTTGATAAAAAGCCAGAATTTGCAGGCTACTTTTGCCTGTCTCAGCATCTGCCAGAAGTGCCAGAGGAAAACCAGAAGCCATCTTGGATGGAGCAGAGCCGCCAGCTTCTGTGTGGCTGCCATGGATTCTTGAGAAGACTTCCAGGGTTTTATCTCTTGACCATCAAAACTCTGCTTCTCTTGGTCTAGGCAGTGTGAAGGAGTATTGTATTGGTCTACATGCCATATACAGACCCTCAACCTTCTCTTAATCTATACCATACTGGTGATTACATTGGTTCTAGATGGCCATGTCTTGGGCTTCCATTGCAACTTCCTCATGTCACAGTTGTATTCTTCCATCAGTCATTGTCACAGCCATTGTCACGTCTTCTCTGCATCCCACAAACTTTTTGACCTTGACTCCAGTTCCCTTTGCCATCCTCAACTCTTTCCTAGGCAGAGGATTAAAGCTCTGATTTCATATGGATGTAGAGTAAATATGTAGGTGCCGTTCCCTGCTTCCTAAGCCTACAGTTCTAATTCTCTTTAAAGAAACCTTTAGAAAGTATAATTGCCATTGATTTTTTTTGCCCTATGTCTTATTCATTTAATGATATATGTTTGATGAGTTCTCCTTCTCGTGTTCAATACTGTCACACTGTCTTCAGGTCAAGTGTTACTCTATAGTCAGAAATTATAGAATTGCAGATGCGGTTTATACTGTGCAGAGGAATATGTGGAATGAGTTCTTACAAAGGGCTGAAGCTTCAGCTCTGCCTTTACGTGTGAGATTAACTTAGATGCCTCTTGATCTTAGCAAGTTAATTAAACTCTCTGAGAGCCTAGATTCCTTGTGATGATGATTATAAACCAGTATAATGATGTTTATATCACAGGCTTATTGTGAAAAACTTAAAAATTGTATATATGACTGGTTGAATGCATAATATAGCATGATATATACAACATAAATGTATGTAATGGAACATGTGTGCATGAACACACACACACAATATATATATATTTGTATATGAGTTGCATTACGCATTATTCAAAACATTGGGGAAATTTGAAAGTGCATATATTTAGTTTATATTAAGACAATATTTTCAAAAGACTGTGAATATAACCTGATAAAAGTTATCTTGATACTATGTATCTATTGTTTATCAATGTAAGAAACCAAAGGGAGCTAGGAAGAGATAGACACACCCTTTTCCTCACAGAATAAGTGTTTGCTGAGAGTGAAGGAGATGATAGGCTGAGAAGCCAGAAGAAATGATTCTTCAAAGATTCCAAAACCCAAAGCCTGAGGATGTGGTTAAGTCACATAGCAAAAGCTGTTTTATGTTGTTGTTGTTTGCACATTCAATCAAGTTTGGGACGTCAAGAAAGAAGACACTCCGAAGCACCTTGAAGTTTTGAATTGCATCATTCCCTAATATCCAATGCATCCTCAATGATTTCACCATATTAATTCAAGAAAGGCAGAAGGCAGAGATGTTATAAACAAGAAAGATTGAATGTGCTGTTGTCAGCTTGTGGGTGCAGCAGAATAGGAGTGCTACCAACACCAGGGTGAGAGTTCCTCCAGCAGTGTGAATAAGCCTGGTTGTGATTCTTCTCCAATGCCTCCTGCCAGGAATGCAGCCCTGCAAACACTCGGATCTGCCTTTGAGACAACACAAAGAAATACTAGCCATTCATGTTTCTGGCCTACAGAAAGTTTGATTAATCACCAATATTGTTTCAAGCTGAAAATTTCTGATGATTCATGATGCAGAAGTAGAAATGTATTTCTACTGCTCTAAGGATATAGCTTAGTGGTAAAGCACTGTGTACCATGGACAAGGCCTTGGGTTTAATCCCTAGTACCACAAAAAGAAAGAAAATGAAAAAAACAAAAACAAAAAGACAGACAGACAGACAAGAAAAAGAAAGAAAAGAAGAAAAAGAAAATTAATGGTTTATTGCAAGAAAGAAAAAGTGGTCATATACACTTGATGGTCTAGACTCATTAGAGACAGTATCTTCGTTAGGTAGGGAGAACAAATAAAATCAGAGGCCAAGTCATATCCACAAGAGAAGAGATTTGTTGTTCTTTTTCTGACAATGGAGAACTAGTGAGAAATTTAAAAGAGAGGAACAGAGAGCTGAACATTGGTGAAAGAAAGACAGGTTGTGAGTTCGATAGCTGTGCTGTCCAGGAAAATGGTGTGGAGTCACCACATGGACATACAGAGTTAGGAAGGCAGGAAATGAGGGGTGATGGAGACACGTACGAGGCCCATAGGCTTTCTAGCTGTGTGGAAGTTGATGAAGCTGTGGAGCTGGATAGGAAATTCAGAGAAGGCCCTTTCATCACATAGCACACACAGGCCTGATGGTAACTCAGGTAGAGATTTATCCACTCCCTCTGCCATGTTTATCTTATCTGAAAAATGCCTGCTACTTTAACTTTCCTCTCTTAGGCTTGCAATAAGATTAAGTGGGGTGATATATTCAGATTTAAGATTGTTGACTAGATGAATTGATATCTGAGATCTTATATCGATGTGTTGGTTTCAAGGAACACTATGTTAAGACAGAATACATTATTGTTCCTTCAACAGATCCTACCACTGATCAAATTCAAAGCATGGAAGGAACTCAGTCTTTGACCTCAGTGAATGTGGCCATGTTATTTCCTGCTTTTAGGAAAAGTAAAATTTAACATTTATGCTTTAAAAAAAATATTTTCCAGGTAGAGGACTTGTTTCATGATCTTCAAGATAATGTTCTTAATAAAATGTTAGTTGTGAGGGAAAATATTGTTAAGTTGATACCATATAGAATCTCCTGGGAGACAACCTTCTAGGTGTGGCCCTGAGGGACTACCTCTATTAATTTAGTGGAGGTGGAAAGGCTCACCCCAAATGTGGGTGGTACCATCCCCAGGGCTTCGGTACTAGACTACATTAAAAAGGAGAAATCATATTGAACATAAGTGACCATCACTTTCCTCTTACTGACTGTGGATGCAATGTGTCTGTCTGCTTCAAGTTCCAACTGTCTTACTTTGGGCCATTGACACTTCACTGGAACCATGAGCCAAATAACTCATCCTTCTTCAAGTTACTCTTGTTGGGGGAAGGGTCAAATAACCAATAACTGGCTTCTCAAATAAATATAACTGAATGACATTAAACTATTATTTCACCTCCTCATTTACTACCCACATGTTAATTTATAGCATGTCTCTTGGCATTACTCAAAAATATCTTCTAGCAACTTTAATAATAAGCAATATTTTCAAATTCAAATGGTGCAGTTTTTACCATTTAATGTTAAGCTAGGGGGAGCAGGGCCTGGCTCAGGGCCCTGGGAAGGGTGACTCTTCTGTTTTCCATGGAGAAATTATCTACAGTGGAATTGGAGATAAGTATTCAAAATATTGCCAACCCATTGTCAAACCATTTCATGCAATAAAATAATTTTCAAGATGTTACACATGAATTTCCCTTTTCAAATATAAGCACACAAAAGGGGTGACATTGGTTTTCTTTAAGATAAAGAGATAATTCTGCTCTGAGTGGCACATTAGTCCTCTGGTTATTGGTACTTTAAAAAATGCTGGGAGGGTGCTCAGAGTTTTATAGATGCAAACCTTCTTAATATGCTCTAAGAAAAACTTCTCAGGGTTATAAAGTTTCCCAGTATAATAAATTCAATTTTAGTCCCATTTGCTTGTCTATTTTTATTGTTTTTATTTATTCATAACCTGACATTCAAAAAATAATTCAGGATGTTTTATAAACATGCATATCTTGGAGCAGAATAAAAACATGAGGGATGTTGACAAAAAAAAGTTTTAAATAACAGAGGGAAGTGTCAGAAGTGGGGGTGGAGCTGATGGCTAAGAGGGCCCATCAAAGTCACCTCTTGTTCAAGGTGTCACACATTTGAGTCTAAGCCCTCATTCTGTGTGTGTGTGTGTGTGTGTGTGTGTGTGTAGAGGTAATCTGCATACTTGTTCATGAGCATGTGGAGAGCGAAGAATAATGCTGACTTTATTTCTTAGGTCTTGCTCATGAATTTTTTGTAGTCTTTGTTTTATTTTGAGACAGGCTGTTTCTTTTTACTAGGACTGGATAAATATCTTGGTTGGTTGTCCAGAGAGCTCAGGAAACCTGCCCTTCTCTCTACTTCCTTGCCTCCTCAGGGCAGGGCTTACAAATGTGCACTACCATGCACAGCATTTGTTTGTTTGTTTTAATTTTTTATAACTAATATTTTTATTTATGCATATGAAGGGCCAACAAACTGTATTTGTTCAATCACTGAGTTCATGCCCTGCATTCTAGTGTAAGATGTAGGAAGAATCTAGAAGCCAGTGAACTAAAGATACAAGTGTCACCACCTTCTCAATCCATATGTATTAATTAGATAACTCAACACATACCTAAAGGTTAATTGCTGCATAGGTGCTGATGGTATTCCCACCCTCGTCTCCAGCCCAGACTGTAGTATGTTCATCATGGTCCCCATGAGTTGCAGTCTCCAGCTCTGTGAGCATCTCTGTCCTAGCCAAACACTGACCTTCAAACATCTCAAGGACATCCTAACTTTCTCTTTTCTTAGACTATATTATACTGGATGACACTTACTATGTAGCATGATAAGGCTTGGATTCACATTTTCACAGTTGTGTGCCCTCAAAAACATTGACACCTTTGGGTTATTCTACTTGTAAAATGAAAGGATGAATGATAATTTTAAAGCTATATTTAGTAACTATCCGTGGGTTCAGGAGATCAAACCCATGTCCTTGTATTTGCAAAGGAAGTACTTAGTTGACTGAGCCACTGTTCAGTCCTGTTACTTGTTTTAAGATCATACACAAGTTTTCTCCCATCAGTCACTATGAGAATAATTCTGTGTAGTAACACGACTGCCCACCTACAATACCTGCACGGTCAACACAGAAATTTGCACAGCTCTGCATCCTCTGACTTTGAGTACAAATAGCTGGCATGATATGAAGACGTAATGTGAGCAACTATTTATTTAAAGGTTGTGTGGCAGTCCCTCAACCCAGAAGTATATCAAAAAGAGAGGTGGAGTAGAATATTAACTCTCCTCCATGATTTCTACAGAATTTATGTTGGTTGGATGACTTTTTAAAAGTTTGATGGAGGGATTTTTTTTTTTTACTTTCTTCCTTCATTTTATTCCTACAGTGTAACAGCTTTGTTCACACACAGGCAAGGGGTAGCTTCTTTCCAGGGCCAACAGACTCAAGGTTATTGTAATTTCCAAGTCCAGTAGCTTGGTGATTTTGTTTTCTTTAGTGCTGTATTTGACAATACCCATTCATGTCTAGAGCTGGGAAATTTCCTGATATTTTATTGAAAATTATCTACGCTTTAGACTGTATCTTCACCATTTATTCTGTCCTGTGTATTCTTTAAGCTCAGCCTCTTCAGTGGATCCCAGAGTTATTGCCAATTTGGGGTCCATTTGGTATTGTTTTCTCCACGTATGTCTCCTCTGGGTCTTCATATATGTCTCCCCTTTGCCATCCGTCATTGTCAGGCTGCTGTCTGCTTGATGATTCTGCTGATGACACTTCCCAGTGTGTTTCTCTGTTGGATTTACCACCTCATTTCTAACCTTCCAGTTTGGGTCCTTGTCAGAGTCTCCAATTCCTTGCTGAATTTGTCCCCACATGCTTGAATCTTCTGCTTCAAATCGCTAACAGTTTCGTTCCATTGTCTGACTCTTTTGTCTGGATTCTGAATAGACCTTCTTTCTTCATTTGTCCATTTGTCTAAGTCTTCTCTTGCTTCACCCTTTTAAAAGCAGGGCTCTGAAGTATTTCTTTATGATTTCCATCTCAACCTTGGTTTCTGGTAGAGAGGTGTTGTGATCTTGTTGAGATTGTAATTCTTTCCCCATCTTACTCTGTGTTTCATTGTCATGGTTTATGCACCACATGGGATAAAGTACCTTCGGGGCTTAATTTTTCCCCCTGTCTGTATGCTATGTGTTCGCATTAGGGTTATGTAAGTTTTCCTGGTGAATCATCTTTATTTGAAGGTCTGTTCTCCACTTTGTTTTGGAGAGAGTGTTCATTATAGCAGACATCCTCTCCCAGACATCTGTAATGTAGGGTTTTCTAGGAATGCTTTCTTGTTTGAATGGCGCCCAGGTAGACTGAGAGCTGCTGGACTTTGTAATATGCTAATCTCTGAAATTCCCTCCTTGCCTATGTTTCATTCTACAGACTCACTGTGCAGTCTATTACTCAGGCATGGTCCAGTGTTGGGCTGTTTCCTCTGGGCTGCCTGTGGACAGACCCATGGTTTTTCTGTAGCTCAGTTCATCTGAGTTGATGGGACTGGGCTTAAAGAGGCCTCTTGGAATTGAGAGTCCTATGTGAAAGGTATGGAATGTTAGAAGACAATGGAGTTAAGCAAGGGATCCCTTTGCTGGCCCATCTCTCTGCTATAGTCTACCTTCTTCTTACCAGTACCATAACATGATGATTATTTAGATCTACAGTGGCTTGTTGTTGGTTTAATGTAAATTCTCTACCTTTGTTCCTTGGTATTGGTTCAGTTTGTTTTCTTTTTATTTTTTATTCTTTGACAAATTTCTTAAAGTTTAATTTTTTATTGTTCTTTTACTTATTCACTTTACATCCATCTTACTGCCCTCCTCCTGACCACCTCCTCCCACAATCCTTCCCCCACCTACCTTCCCCTTTCCCTCTGAGCTGTTGGGGGCCCCCTGGGTATGCTCGCACCATAGCACTTCAAACCTCTGTGAGGTTAGGCTTCTTCTCCGACTGAGGCCAGACATTCTTTGACAATTTTACAAATGTATGTAGAGAATTTTGGTCATTTTCCCCCCTCCCTCTGCCCCTGAGACCCTTCTTCCTTGCAAATCACCTTCCTATTTAGATGCCTTTTTATGTGTGTTTTACCCACTGAGTTTCATTACAGTAGCTTGCATAAGCATGAGTTCGATGCCACTTAGTTAAAGTCTGTGAACTTATCAGTGCTGGGTAATTGCAGCTGCAGGGATCCTATGAGCTGTTCTAATGTGTTTCTTAATTATTTTTAAAAAATATTTCTCTTATTATTTGAGATTAAAATATAATTACATCAGCCCCCCTCTCTCTTCTCATATTTTTAAAAATGAAACTGAAGAAAATGGTGACCCCTGCCAAAGCACCCATGAGCTTCCCATGATCCTACATGAGGGGTGAGGTCTAAGGAGCCTCTCCTACTCATGAGGAACCCGTGCTAATTGGTTGGGCCAGTAATTACAGTTACAGGGAGCTTGTGGGCTGATCTAATATTTTTTATTCTTTATTTTTTGATTTTTTTTAAAGATTGTAGTTAGATTGATCAGTTTCTTTTCTTTTTTCTCATAGTTTTAAACATAAAATTTCCTCTTCTGTGTAACATTTAGAATCACCTGCTTTATATCCAAACAATAACTTAGTAGTATTCTGATTGATACTTTCATGAATCTTTAGATGGAACTAGGAAGGACTACCTATGGAGAGTTAGATTTATCCATTGAAGATGGAAAGTTCTATACAATCCAGTATATATACAATCTAGCTAGTTATGGTAGGTCATGTGCCTCTAATCCCAGCATTTGGGCAGCTAAGGCAGGAGGACTATAAATTCCAGGCTAGCTTAGGCTGCATAGAGAGACCCTGTCTCAAAAAAAGAAACAGCTAGAAAGAGAACCAAAACAAAACAAAAAAGAATATGCATTGTAGATTGCAACCAATAGAAATAGGGTCTATTTTGTGTTTGTGATCCAAGAATGTGTGTCAAGATTTGTCACACTATCATAGTGATAATAAGAGGGTTGGGAACATCACCATTAGTTTTTCAAGAAGGTAGACAGTGCAGTTGCTGTCATATCTTCCAGGATGGAGCCCAAGGACACTGTCATTGGAGGATGAACAAATGGAATGGATGGGTCTCAGAAACTCAAAGACCTTCATTTGTATTCTCCCTGAGACATCACACAAATGCCACAGCAAGCACATAACTCCCAAGGGGTGATGACCCTGCCATCTTCCTGGCCTTTGTTGAGATGTCTTTAACAAGTTGACAACTTACTTAACTTTCATGCTTTTGATGAAGAAAAAAAAAAGCCAACCACCAGGGTGCCACATGCTAACCATCCTGCATGTCCTCAATGAAGAGAGCTGCTTCCCTCTTGTTTCAGACCATGACCTGGAGTCCTTAGATGAAGGTCACTGATAAGGTTCCCATAAAAATGAGGGCTCATTTTAAGCTCATTTACATCCACATTATACAAGATACAACTTTGTCAATAGTAAGTGTTTGACACCATTCTCTCCTCTAAAATGTGTAAGAGAATATGTGTATTGGTATAGGATGTAGAAATCACTGGTCACAATTTATACAAACCTACCCTATCCCCTAGAACAAAGGCTGTATAACATTTTTTTGGTGTCCCCACAAAAGTGTTTTGAAATCATTTTGAATCTGTCCAGCAATTAAGAGTGTCTAAATGCTTAAGTAAATCAATGAGTAAAATGCTTTGAATTTATCTCAGTTGATTTACAATGTTAGCTTTCAAAAACAAAGCAGGTATTCTTTAGAGTACCATCAAATCCCAAATCAAGGAGAACTTTCTGAAAACAAAGTAAAGGTTGCAAGGTGCAAAACATATGAAATCATCTTAATTTTGATTTCCCATATGATTTACAGTTGGTGTTTTTGTGTGGTGTGTGTGTGTGTGTGTGTGTGTGTGTGTGTGTGTACGTGTATGTTCATTTGAGTGCATGTGTATGGACGTGTGTGTGCATGTGTGTACCTCATAGAGAGGCAAGAATCAACCTCACGAGCTGTCTACTTTTCTTTTTGAGACGGAGATTGCACTTGGTCTGGGACTCCCTATGTAGGCTAACTCAGTTGTCTGGTCAACCCAGGGCCCCACTCCTATCTCTGTTTCCCTAATGCTGGTATTACAAGCACATGCCATGACTCAGATTTTTATGTAGGTTATAGGAATTGAATTCGGGTCCTCTTGCTTTTATGGCAAGTACCTTACTCTTTAGCTCCAACACCCTCCAGCCCTTTATCATCAATAGTATTTCAGTTTTGTGTTGAGTGGCTGGATGTTGAAATTCCTGGTGAGCATCTCTGGCCTATATTCTTGTCTATAACCCAGAATGCCTTATTCTCTATAAAAAATAAATTTGTTGTTATGTGAGGAGTGCAGAATTCTGAAGGATCAATTCTTAGGCAGATTAGCATCCTGCCCTTTGGTCCTTTGGTTACAACTCCCCATCTCTTCTCCCTGTGTTTCTTAGAAACTCCTCAGGTGGCCAGCCCTCGACAGCCCTTCTTTTCCACCAGCTTCAGAGAAGACTTAAAGCTTTTCTGAAATATCCTCTGTTATTTCTTATGTTTCCATGAGGACACTAGCTAGATATATTCTCAGCCTGCTCTTGATCCAATTTCCACTTTATTCTCTAAAGAAACCCTCATGTCAAATTAAAATGCAATTATTTTCTTATCTTGATAATGCCCTGTAATTTCTCTAATGTGGTTTCAGAGGCATGATAAAAGCAAATGGGTCTCTCATCTCTGACAGCAGCTGTAAACCAGAGGGACCAGAGATGCATATGTCAAAGATTTGACACGGATACACATTAGGGCATCTTCAACTCCACCAGGAAGCATCATCCTTCCTCAATGAGGTTCTGGGGACCAGCCATTTCAATTAAGCCGTTTCTATTACCAAGCCCATTAGATCCAGCTCAGGCCTAGTTGCCCCACGTGACAGCATAGTAGGCAGGTTAAGTGACAAAGGTAAGTCAAGGCATCCTGTCTAGTCCCCCTGCCTGTGAACAGAATTCTCTGCACATGCATCCCTTTGCGATTCAACCAGCTGTGGAATAGCATGCTCCTTTTTTACATGGCTGGATATTATTCTTGAACTGTATCCCAGTCTGTAGGTCAAACCACTCTGATTTATACCTAGCTCTTGACCTTCCCATTTGCTTGGCCTTGTACTAACTCCGAACTCTGAGAACAATGAAGGATTCTCTATTCATCTTTATCTTTCAGAAGAAGTGGTTTGCAATGATCTGTTACATAGTGAGTATGTTGGAATTAATAAATACACATTAATACACGCATATATTAAAATGTCTAGGAATTTACACATAATACAAACTATATAGAAAACACACTTGCATATAAAACACATTCATTCTATTTTTTTTAATGAGTCAGTGTCTCAAGTAGCCCAGGCTAGCCTAGACCTAAATATGTAGCTGAAAATGATCCTGATCTATAATCCCTCTGCCTCTACACTCACTCCTGTGTGCTAGGTTTACAGGAAAGGGCCACCACATACATCATGTTTCATGGTGCATATGTATATAAAGTGTACATGAAAGTGAACACTTTTGCTTCCAGGTGTATTTAGTACATGTTTTCAGCAATGTTTCTACCCAGTAGTCATTTAAAGATGCAAAATTGAAGTTTTGCAGGCTTGCTTATCCTGAATGCCATACTGATTTATTAGAAAGCAAGGTATATAGTTAAACGATCTCATCATACAGCTCTATATAAGCTTCACAGATATTTGTACACATACATATGTGTACACAGTATTAACAACTATGCAGAGTGATTAGAGAAAAGGAACGAGAGTTTCATATTATTTTATTATTGAGAGAAATTGGATGTTGACATTCTGTGAAACTGATGGGATTCGGTTGATTTGGGCATTTTGTTTTCTGGGAGTTCTTAAGGTCATGGATTTTTCCAGTGGGAAAAACAAGCATGGTGTGCATAGAGAGCTCAGGACCTTTAAACGAACTGCGAGTGTGCGTGAACAGATTGCATGAAGGGTTTATTGTGCTTTAGTCTACAGTCCTTTGGGTTTTGTTTCATTTCAGGGTGGGGCAGACAGTCTTAATAAAGAGGGTAAAAATGGAAATCCTTTTGGTATTTGGCTCCTGATCTCCAAATACTAAAACTTCCTTATATTAAATTAAGAGTTGGGGACAAATGAGAGGAACAGGATACATGTGTAGGAGCCCTGCTGCTCTGGGAACTCAATGGAAGCTACCAAGTTTGACAATCCTGATTTCTTTCCTGAGACAGGCTCTCACAACATTGCTCTGGCTGGCCTGTAACTTGCTGCATATACTAGGATGGCCTTGAACTCTAAGCCACTTGTCTCTGCCTCCTACTTGCATGCTGGGATTGAAGGCTTATGACACTACACTCACCGTTGGGAATATAGGTTTTAAACACACTATTCAGAACTATCCGTGTTCAGTTTAAGTAACCACGCATAATAAAATGTTTGAATGTGACAGAAATGTGCCTCAGAAAGACTGAGATTCCACAGAGAGGAGACAGAAGCCTGACATCCACACCGTCCCTCCATGCCTAGAGCAGGGAGATTGTTGATGCTTGACCCAACCATCCAGCTGTAAGAGAATGTGCCACCTTCTGCTTACAGAGAAGATAACTAGAAATCCTGCAAAAGTCTTCCCAAAATCTTTGATAAAAATGACTTGAAAATGAAGTTCTGTTTGCCCTTTAACAAAAATATACCTGCAGAGGCTAGAGAGCTGAGAAGCAATTTGTATTACAATGATATCATCATGTACCAAGAGCTATAGAAATCACAACAACTTGTAATAAAAGAAACAAATCCTGGAACACAAGGCAGCCCCTCAGCAACACCTGAGTCAGGCACTCCTTTCTTGTGCATCTTAGGGCAGCAAGTGCTCATGCGAAAGAGCTTTGGAGACAAATCCTTGCATGTATTTGCAGCACGCACCTTGTGGTTTTAGTTCTTAGGCATTGGGATTCTCTCTCCAATTAGCCCATGATAATTATCTCTTCATTTCTTTCGAACCCCTGATCTTGCTGTTCATCTGTATTATACCCAGAGGTTAAAAGCCACATGTAACTCCTGCCACTGCTGGATTCTGTTTCATTTCATTGAGATGACAGATAACTCACAGCAGGACAAACCCTAACATCATTCTGTCAACAGAGGCTAGTGACAGCGATTTCTAAGGATACCAGAGTTCCTTTTCTTCACCTACCTTTGACATTTTGTAATGACACTGCCCTGAAAGGCCTTATGGAATGTGCTTGAAATGTCAATATCAGAAGATTAAATTACTTCAAAATCCTGTTATCCTAGACATGTGTGTCATGGAAATTTTGCTTTCAGGGTAGGAAACTGCTGTACCCGTGTTACATTCAACCAGAAAAAATGAACTTGTAAATCCACATTGAATTTCTGAGTTATTATCCACTAATTTGAGAGTGTGTGTATAAATGCCATTTAGGTAAGTTTACCCCAGTTAAATCATCTGATTTGATACATCTTTTTAACATATTCATAGATATATATATACATACATATATATATACATATATATATATACATATATATACATATATATTCCATTTCTGAAAATGGAAATGAGCACAAATCTTTTATTTTTTCTCTGGATCCCAACTATCGCTTTCTTTAGTGGGCTTTGTGCTTTCCCTCCCTAGGGTTTCTAAGAATCTGCTTCTAATGAGTCCCCCAAGACATTGATGGTCACCAAAGTTCACCAGGAGAGGAGCCAATACCTCATCTCAAAGTCCTTGTTCCTACGAGGTTATCAGAGGGTCTTCAAACAAGAGAAGACTATTGCCAGGGCAGGGCGATGGGGCCTAGAAGACACTTTGGGGTTCCAAATCTCAATTGGTAAAGTAATGTCAAAGTGGAATGGGAGCTTTTGAACTTAAACTGTGCCTCTCAACCTTAAGTACATGAATGAACAGTGGTCCAACTTTCAGCTGCTTGCACACTTTCTAGAATGCCATTACTTTGATTTTTCCCCCAAAGCTCTGTAGCTTTTATATTTTGTCTTGAGCCCATTCTTTATAAGTGTTTTAGAAGGCTTTTGGTGAACCAGATGCAGAATCCAGGTCAGTATCTTATACCAGTTGAAAATAACAAAGGACATGCATGGTATTCTATGCTTCCCCTATGTGCATTTAATCCCAAGCATGGTTAATAGTTGTGCAATTGTGTGTTGAAAATTGTTCCACAATCTTTTGCCTTCCAGTTACTGGACCATAGCTTAATTTGGTCTCCATCACTATAGCACCTGACCCAGGATCCCTCTTTGAATGTGTGCTTTTGGTACCAAATGGTATTTTAATCTACACAATGACTGATACAGACACAGTTTGATGTGCTTCGGTCAGAAGGGAGTTAAAGTGAGGGATCCATTACAGGCATACTGAGTGTCCTAATGATAGAGCTAAAAGGAGAGCGCTGAGATTTAAAATCCACAGTATTCATACAAGAGCAAAAGAAGAAAGGAGGTTATCAAACAACAAGACCTAAAGGGGATGGTACTCCCCTTTTCTACTCACAGAGCCCGCCCATGCTTGCTGTGGTTGTCACATGTCTGGTGAGGTTCTGCTTTAGCTCAGTAATGGCTTTCCTCATTACAAGGCAGCCACTCTGTTGTTTGAACTTTCCAAGTAAAGACTGATTACCACTCATGCTATTCCCTATATTTTATTACTTCTTTCAAAAATTTCTTTCAACTTCCTGTCGTCTATCGTAGCCTGTGCTATGTGCTTGGGGAACAGGGTGGTTATGTACATTGTACATTTGTTTTTTATGTTTCTTTTTAAATATGTATTTATGTATATGCGCACACACATGCACACACACACACACACACACACACATGCGCACACACAATGGAGACCAGAAGGGGGCTTGGATCATCTAGAACTGTAATGAGCTACCTGATGTGTGTGCTGGGAACCTAATCCCAGTGCTCTGAAAGAACAGCCATCGCTCTGAACCACTGAGCCATCCCTCCAGCACCTTATCAATTTCTTTTCTGATGGCGTGTATGGGCTGCTCAGGTGGGCAGAACTGTTTACATAGGAATTTTCACCTGTCATCCCAAGATGGATGGACACTGTGCTTTCTCGGTGATCAACCCAGTTGATTACTTTCTCCAACCACACTGAGAAACGAGAGATTTATGATGCTTCATGTGCTCCAATGTTAGACTGCCAAAGATTTTCTTTTTGGACTTTCCAAATCTAGACTTGAATAATGCATCCCCATTTTGACTTTCAACCTTACAGGGAAGGAGTCAAAGTAAATAATTCCGCTGGACACGCTCCTGATGAAACCTCACAGAGCAGTTTTGGCTTCATTTCCTCTCAGCACCGACACATTGCATGGAAGTTTGCCCCCTTCCTTAATCCAGCTCCTTCTTGCATCTACTGCAGTCTATCAAAAGTCCCTGGAGTTCCGGACAATGAGAAATCACCATGATGGCAGAGGACTGCTGCTAACTACCTTGCACAAGACTGTTGCCATCCCACATTGCTACATTGATTCTCACAGCAGTTAGATGCGGTGGTATGATGGCCTCAGATGGGAAGCCGAGATGGAGAGAACAGAACACACGTTTTCCTCATCCCACACTTCACTTCTAATAAGTATCATGACTTCAATTAATATCATTCACCTTCTTCCAACATGAGAACCCCTTTGGCAAACAGGCACATGGAAGGCTATCATGCCTGCCTTAAGATAAGAAATACAGAGACTCATTAGTACAAAGTTTTGCTAAGAGAATATACAATAATAGGTGTCTACCTTTGAGAAGGTGAATGAGCCTTGCAAGAAATAACTTAAACGTAGACCACACTTAATTTTTCTACTTATTAAAATGACTCAGCTATTACAAGCATAAAGGAATTCAGAATTATGTGAAACATATTTTTAGTTAGCTGGTGCTACAGATATTACTTGAAAATAATAAACAATACTTCTAACAAGACATCTCATTTGCTCAAACCATTGACATGCTTCTATGTAGATGTATTTCTTATTTAAAGGGAGATATAAATAAATACGTATTCACAATGCTAACCTCTCCTGGGGGTAAATATCAAGTATTACCAAGGTCCCTCACTGTCCTAGATACTTAGGATGACATGTAACACTTTTCTCACTGTAAACACAGGGAAACTTGTGTCTCTCTGTCAATTAACCATTCTAAATTCCATTTTTCATCTGGGGGGAAAATTAGGATATATCATGTCTTCTGGGGGAAAGTTCTTGCTGCTAGATGACTAAATAACCTTTAATAGTCTGGCATTTCCATCTAGCTAGTTATGATGCCTTATGATCTAATTAGCATTTGGTATTTGGTGTCTCCAGTGACTAACAAGACCATCCAAATTAAAGCACTTCAGATTCTAATGTCTTGTTAGAGAATTCTATTAAAATGGAAGGGAAACACTGGCTGCTTCCATTTCTCATGCTTTACCTTTGGGTTTATTGGCGAATGTTTAATCCTTCAATGAAAACTTAATGACCTCAGAATGTCACCTGCTGCAGTGGCTCGGCTCCCCACTGAGCTCCATCGGTCTTAAGATTGTGAAATTTCATCTGCACTTGAGGAAAAAAAATGTTTAAAACCTGAATGTAAAAATCCAATAGCCAATCTTTTTTGATATATTCTAAGCACGGTTACAAATAAAGCAATATAAGAATCTCTTAGTTTCTGGGGCCTTTCTAGACTGTAATTATTTGAGTCTCTAAAGATGGTTCAGAAGATAAGATCCCTTATTGCTCATTCAGAAGACCCAGGTTTGGTTCCTAGCACCCACATGGTGTACATAACTGTCCATGCCTACATTTCCAGGGGATCTGATACTCTCTTCTGTTTCCACAGGCACTGGGTATGCATGTGATGCACATATAGATGTGCATGCAACACATATGTATGTATACATACATTATGCATTAAACACAAACACATATACATTTCAGAAAACCCATATTTTAAATTAAGTTCACATCATGTTTTCTATGAAGTTTATGATAAAGTTTTACATACACAGATGCACATATAAATACACAGATACACATATGCACACTCACAGATATATACATACATGTTTCTTAAGAAATATTGAATAAAGTGTTACATTGATTAAATTTTAGCTTACAAGTACTTTCAGAATTTTTGTTAAGTAAAAATTATAAAAATGGATCAAAACCTGGTTGTAACGGAGCATCCATTGAAAATAAGGAAAGATCAGAACATCTTAATGTTCTAGGATACAATCAATCACCTTATACTCTGTCTGTCTGTCTGTCTGTCTGTCTGTCTGTCTCTCTCTCTCTGTCTCTCTCCCCTTAGTCATCTCCTTCTTCAAGGAGTATCTACTCTCTTTGATGTGTGTACTTTCAAAACCCACAAGTATCTGACCTTCATGGTCAGCAGAACAAGTGTGGTCAGTGCAAAGAACAAGGAAGCAGGAAGAACATGGAATTCCTGTTGCTCTCAGGGAATATGGGATCTAACAGGACAGAATCCAAGGAAAACTGTCAAGCCACACCAACACACACTGGATAGTTTCTATCTAGCTACCTTAACTGTGGAACCATAGCCAGGGGGGCAGAGAAACGGTAATTGAGAATTCAGAAGGCACAGTTAAGGAACACTGACTTTGAAAGTTATTTTCTTCTAGAAAAACCTAGCAAGGTCAAGTACAAATTGTCTAAAGAATTTTCAAGTACCTAAATACAAGGTGTTTGCATAATGAGGTAACCATAATTCCTGTCATTTTCAACAGTGTGCAGTAGTCAGAAATATCATTGGAGAGAATGGATTGGCCAGTGTGCAGAAACTCCAGAAAATGCAAGGGAAGTTCAACTATGTAAAAGTTAAAAATGGAAGATTAGGCTAAAATTCATTACCTTTAATCCCCTACCTAAGAGTTGCATAGTTTCTCAGGGAGAAAACATTAAGAATTAAACTCAAGACAGTATGTAGTAATAAATCCTCTATTTGTAAATTATGTATGTATTTATGTTTTTAATTACAAATATAATTATATCAGTATACATATACTCAGAAATAAATATAATAAATGGATGATAAGCATTTTGTCATTACCAGTTTCCCTCAGTTCTTAAGAATTCCTCGTTTTTTTTTTTTTTTTAAGATTCACTTTATTTTTATCAAGTGTATATGTGTGCACTGTGTATGGGTATGTGCATATGAGTGCAGGTATCTGTAGAGACCAGAAGAGGGCACCAGATTCTCTGGAGCTAGAGTCATATGTCATTGTGAGATGCCATGAGGGTGCTCAGAACCAAACTCAGGCTCTCTGTGAGAGTCACACATGCTTTCTCTTCTTATTTAAATAATAAAAAAGGAAGAGAAATCAAACACACAGCCATACACCTTCATTCTAGTCACATCACTGTGGCCCACCAAAGGCCTGTTTAACTAATTTTTGAAGCTCTTTGTGGTTCAGTTTACCTCCATGGTGAAGTAGAGATAATTAAGTTATCACGACTCATTTTTATAAGTAATTATGATAAATCAAGTGGTGGTGTTTGAACAAGAAATATATCCCACAGTCCCATGTACTTCAACAATTGGTCTCCATATGCTGGAACTATCTGGGGAGATTGTGGAACCTTGATGTAGTGGAACCTTGCTGGAGGGAGGGATTTAGTAGGGGCTGGTCTTGTTGAACCTACTTCATCTTTGTTCTTTGCTTTCTGTCTGATAAGATACAGGCAAGCAACAGTCATGGGTTCCGGCTACCCCGGAGTATCTTCCCCTATACCTTCTCTGTTGTAGACAGAATCCTCTTACGCAATCCAAAAAGTTCATTGTTTGGCCAGGGTTTGATCATAGTAAGGAGAAGAGTAATGAATACACCGTGCCGTATACTTGCTAGAGTCCAGGGTAAGCCTGCTTTCTGTGTGTCATCATGATATGTTTTATTTTCAGATTTAATAAAAACAGGAAAACTAAAAGAGTTATACCACGAAGTTTCCATCCACAGGTGACAGACCCAGATTTTCTCAGTGGGAGTAAGTAGCTTTCCTAGCAGTATATCCGAAAAGCTATACCACCAGTCTACGAGGCCTTTAATTTGGGAGGCAGAGGCAGGTGGATTTCTGAGTTTGAGGCCAGCCTGGTCTACAAGTGAGTTCCAGGACAGCAAGGGCTATACAGAGAAACCCTGTCTCAAAAAAAGAAAAGCAAACAATCAAGAAACAACAACAACAAATTCTCAATAAGGCGTTTGCAAGGACTAAGCAAAAAACAGTCAATAAGCTGGCAGAAAATCCCTGGGAAACAAATATGGCTGTAAAGTAAAGGGAAAGTATATTTAAAGACAGAATATTGGGAGAAAGATCTCACTAAGAAGGAAAATTTAGATCCTATGAGAGAGGTGGGGAGAGGCAGCAGGGATCATATGATGATGGGAAAATGACATGGGGTGTCCCTCATGCCGATCTTTCAACGTCTCTAAATTGAATGACAGCAATGCTCAGCCTGTGGCTTTACAGTGATGGCAGTGAGGCACAGCACAGAGCACAGGTCTGTGTCATCTCTAGTTGTTCACGGTGCTGGAGCTGCAGAGTAGCAAGCTGTTTCCTCTCTTCTAGTTGGTAGTGGTCAGTGCAGAAGCAAATTGCTGTGACCAGATTCTCACGCCCATCACACAAAGAATGGATCTTTCCTGGTCCATTCCCCTTTCCCATCAGCTTAAATGCAGACGTAACATGTGCGCCTATAATGAGAAAGGTAAAACCCCTTTGTGTTTCTAAAGACTACACAGTCATAGTATGTGTACTGCAGCTTCACCTGGTTGCTCACATCTGACAAAAATAGACTTTAACCTCGTGTAGACTGCTGGCTTATAAGGCTCAGTGAAAGGAGGGCAGGCGATAACTTGAATTTTGATGAAAACATTTTAAGTTGGTAAATTTTAGAGAAGCGCTAATACTCAGAACAATAAAATTGGGGAGTACCTCACAAACGTCAGCATTGTCTCAAATGTAGCAGTTGATATTCAAAATGTTACTTCCAAATACTACAACTTCTTCTAAAAATATCTTGATGGGCCTGGGGAGGTAACCCCTAAGCCATTCAGGAGGGCACTTGCTATGCAAGAATGAATACCTGAGTTTGATCCCCTCCACCAAATCTACACCCAGGAGTCATGCACCGTAAAGGTAGAACAACTCAGTTTTGAGGGATCAGTAATCAGCTTGTTTACTTGGTGAGTTCCAAGTCAAAGAGAAACTCCATCTCAAAAACTGAGATATATGATTCATGAAGAATGACACCCACGTTTGACCTCCACATTCACACTTGCACACACACACACACACACACACACACACACTACATACAAATACTAGACTCAAAGCCTCTTTGCCCCCATTTCCTCCATTGACCAGCCTCATCCATGGAGCTGCTCTGGGAGTAGTTTCTGCTGTTTGAAAAAGATGCTCAAAAGCTAATGTGAATTTCTTGACTCTTCTGTACAGCCTTCATTGCCAGCAGTAGTCTATTGGCTTGGTGATGAGAGAATGAGCCCATGGCCTCTCCTTCCCAGACAAGCACCTAATAGAATGGCATGAGAGCAGCTATGACACGCCACAAGGACCAAGTCATCAAGTTAATACTGTATCTCAGCTTAACCTAGAGTGTCCTGGTTTATACCTGAGTATTCAACTAAAGCAGCTGAAGACCCAGGTAGGCACTGATGCTACTATAGTTTCCTCCCTTCTTTTCCTCCTTCTCTTTTCTCCCTCTTGTCTGTTTAAGACTGGGTTTTTACATCCCAAGCTGGTCTTTAATTTACCATAGAGGCAAGCAAGCCCTTGCACTCAGAATCCTTTTAGGTCTGTCACCAAAACTCTGGAATCACAGGCAATGTTATCATGTTCAGTTTCATTGGGTGCTGGGGACAGAACTCTAGTATTTGTGCATGCTAAACAAGTACTCTATCAGTGGGCTTTATCCCCAGGACCCCCAACTTTGTCTTTTAGCAGAGAGAAATGAGGGTAAGTTTTCACACATTTTTGACTATTATTAGATGACACACGATAAAGTTAGAACTTGGTCATTTCAGTTGCTCCACGTATACCCCAGAGAAACCATACTTGATCTACAGCAAAGTCAAACAAATTTTCCCCCACCGCATTACACTTCATAGAAATGCTGAGCAGACAGAGGCACAGCACTATGATAATTTTTCATAAGCAAGAAATCCTAAAATGGATTCAGGAAAACATTTCTGGTACGTTATTTTATTCCACTTGGAAATTTAATTCTTTTGTGGATTAATCTTTTCTTCTGCTTGCAACTCTGTGATGTGGGGTTATTCAGGGTTAACCAGCCAAGTTCCAAAGCTGGTTTTCTTTCATCTTCTGCAGGCAACTCGTGATTCAAATCGAGAAATGTCTAAATCTGAAATGAACGTGATGAGAAGTCCTGATTGAAACAATAGGTTGTTTTATACTTTATCTTTTTGGTGTCCTCCTATTTTGTTGGACCAAAAATAATATAAACTACCAAAACAAGAAGATGGTACACAGGTGTTGTTATTGCATTTACAGCCCACTGTGGCTTTTAAGGTGGTTGCTATGGCAACGCGATCATTTATAGACTATAATCCCATTAGGCGAAACTGGTGATAAAGTAAGCTCATTATAACAAAGCTTATATCGCTTCACTTCCGGTTGTGTCTGTTTTATGGCAAATTACAGGAGTAGAGCTATTAAATAACAAACCCATAAGAGTGCTGTACTTAGTCATAAAATATTTTTGGACAGAGGAAATGGGAATTTGGAAAACTACTGCAAATGATTCTTTTGAATGTTAGCTAAACTTTGCAAACAAATGCAAATCATTGTGATTTTACAAGCTAAAGCTTAGTTTGCTCCTCCAAGAAGCTCACAGTGCACACACAAATAGGCTATCTATTCATGAAGCAGATGAGACAAAGTACGTTACCGACGACAGGACAGGTAGAATAGGAAGTCAGTATCAAAACTGGCTGTAGTTACTTTTCTTCTTCTTATGACAGAATATATAACACAAGCAGCATGGAGGGGGGTAGGGCTTCAGTCCTGGACCCCAAAATAAGCAATTGTGCTGCTCAGAAAATATGTCAGACATTAAATTTAAGTTCTGGTTAAGTTTTAGCTTCTCCATCTAAGCTAGGCTCAAGAGCAAAAGCAGAGTTAGACTTTCCACTGTTAGAAGAAAGACATCAAGATACTACATAGTTTCGTGATATTACAAAGATGCAGAGTTTTCTTAGTAAGACACCCTTTTAAAAAAAGAAAAACTTACACATATTTTTTTTACAATCCAGCTGCTTCCCCCATCAGTACCCTCTCCCACAGATCTTCATCCCTTTCCTCCTGTCCCCAGTCTCTGAGAGGATGTCCTCCCCACCTGACCTCTCCATTCCCTGGGCATTCAAGTCTCTTGAGGATTAGGCTCATCATCTACTGAAGTTAGACCAGGAAGTCCTCTGCTATATATGTGCCTGGGGCCTTGGAACAGACTCTTTAGGAAGATCCATAGAGCCTGAAAGCCAGGTCAACTGAAAGAAGAGCTAGTTTAGTTTACTTCTAATATTTAGTGTGTTGTTTGACTAAGATATGCGACAAGTTCTGCTTTGAAAAATAACTTTTAAAGATTTTATTTATCTAATTTTATGTATTTGAGTGTTTTGCCTGCATGTATGCATGTGTATCATGAGTGTGCAAATGTCCATGGAGTCTAGAAGAGGAGGTCTTAGAACCCATAAAACTGGAGTTACCCACAGTTAGGAGCCATCAAGTGGGTTCTAGGAACTGAACTCAGGTCCTCTGCAAGAACAGTGAGTACTCTTCAATCCCCAACACCCAATTAAAGGAACACCTTTTTTTTTCTTTTCTTTTTTTTTTTTTAAAGATTTATTTATTTATTATATGTAAGTACACTGTAGCTGTCTTCAGACACTCCAGAAGAGGGCATCAGATCTTGTTACGGATGGTTGTGAGCCACCATGTGGTTGCTGGGATTTGAACTCTGGACCTTTGGAAGAACAGTCGGGTGCTCTTACCCACTGAGCCATCTCACCAGCCCTAAAGGAACACCTTTCAATTCCAGCACTGGGGAGGTGGAGGCAGGAGGCTCCCTGTGGCTCACTGAACAGCCAGCCTAGCCTCAGTATTGACTCACAGATCCTAGTGATGTGGACAGTAATGAGTAATGACACCTCAGGTTGACCTCCGGCCTTCTCATACACCGATGATCTCATGGCTATACACACACACACACACACACACACACACACACACACACACACACACACATTCTTCTATCAAGGAGCAAGTCAGTACACTGTAAATTTGATAGCATTACGAGAGTAATAGACATCAGTTGGAAATCATCAGAAAAAATTTAAAGCAGAAACTCTGAAATTTAATTATCTCCAAGGGTGAACTAAAGACGGAGAACTTTTCATTGCCGTGCTCAGGAGTACTGCTTGAACATTTTCACATGCTTGCTTTTAATTAAAATATTGTTTATCTGCTTAGAGATCTAGATCATTGGAGGCAAACATATTTTTATCTCTGTTTTCTTGTCCCGTATGGGAATATTGTCCTAATTACAGAGTGTCTTAATAAACTACCTTTGTTTTGTTGGGACTGATGTTGTTTTGTAAAGTGTGTTGACCTTCACAGGAGATTGAACACTATCAACTGAAGCTCTCTGCCCCTGCTCAGCAAGCTGATATTTGCCAGTTTTTCACAGGAAAAAAATTCTACTACATTTAGCTTTGGAAGGCATTATGAAATCTAGCAGAGATCCTCTGTGTTCCAGGATTTAGGAATATATCCCTCATACCAGAACAAAACTCCTCTTGGGTGTATAGCTCTGACTCTTTTGCTTGGTCTTAGCACTCTTTTTCTCAGTCAGGTTGCCTTGTCCAGACTCTATATGAGGGCTTTTACCTTGTCTTATTATATCTTGTTTTGTTCTGTTAGGATGTCATCTCTTGGAGGCCTGCTCTTTTCGGAAGAGTAAGTGGAGGAGGATATGGATCTGGTGGAGTTCAAGGGGCTGGAAGAAGCAGAGGGCGGGGAAACTGTGGTTGGGATATATTTTACGAGAGAAACATCTGTTTTCAATAAGAAAATCCTATTTTTCCTGAACTCAGTGTCCCAAAAATGTTTTAATTTTCATTGGTGTGAAATTTCATAAAATAGAATTATTCTTCTTCTTCATTTTCCAGATACTAACAACCTGCGTTCAATGTCAAATCACTGAAATTCCCAAGTGGTTGTTATTGTATAATCTACACATTTTAGACACACACAATTAATTTCATAATATATCTCAATCCATTTTTTAAAGTAAATGAAATGCCCCTCAGGGCATAGTTTAGTAGCATAGGTAGTTAGATTATGGATTCATTGAATTACCAGTGTTCAACAAAACAATCATTTCATATGCATACCATCAAGGATCTACTTAACATTCTATGATGCTTAACATGTTAGAGGACGGCTTGTAAGCTACCTGGACTTTGTGTCATATCACTTAGAAGCTTCAATTACATAGCAATTTGAGGAGCATAATTAGATGTCAGACGATCAGACATGATGCCTAACCACTGAAGTAGTTTTGCAGGAAGGAGACGAGGATGGATCAAGCAAACTCCAGAAGGCAAACAGGAGTGAGTGGAGCTTGACACGGAGAAAACAGGAGTGAAATAAACACAGGGTATTTTTAGCAGCTGAAACAGCATACGAAAACAAAAAGCCGTTGCTGGGGAGATGAAGCAGTTGGTAACAGGACTGCCACACAAGTGTGAAGTCCCAAATTTAGATCTCCAGGATTGATCTAAATAGTTTTACCTGACTCATGTTTGTGACCCTAGCATTAGGGGGCAGGGAATTGAGGATGGAGACAGGAGTTCAATGGACTTGGTGGCTAACTAGTCTAGACAAATAGGGAAGTGCTGGGTCAGTAAGATAACCTCTTTCAAAAAGTAATGTGGAGAATTACCAATGAGGGAAGAAGACATTGATCTCTGCTTTCTGCAATGTACACATACCCATGTACACATATAACACAAATGTTTAAAACACACACAACCAATAAACTGTTGGTTTTGTTGGACAATGTGGTATCTATTTATGTGTAACTGTAGTTGATTCCTAGCCAGATAAGTGATGGTTTTTCCCTGACTGTTGGACAGAGAACATGGTACAAATTTTGGACCAAAGGTTTAGTTATTTTAAGTCTACTTAAAATATATCCAGAGACCTCATCAAGACATTTTGTATATAATGCATAATTGAACATATAAATGAACTTTAGATTTAGATAGAAACATGTATATTTTAAAAGTTAAAATGTAATTTTGAGAGGACAAGATTCATTTGATCATTAAAAGTGTATGCTTTTGTTTTTTGTTTCTACTGCCAAATTGTTGGCACTCTCTCAGTCGAGGGAGTAGCAAGGCCAGGTACAAAGTTCTGGGGCACTAGAGCAATTCAACCCAGAAAAAGCCATGCCACAGAAAGTATAGAGAGCCCATATCAACTGTGTCTGCAGCTGCACCCTGAGGAGTGTCTGTGACCTTAAGCCTGCTCTGACAGCTCTCACACTGTCCCTACAATAATGCTCTTCCCCTGCCTTCCACCTCTGTCACAGACCCCAGACACCACAGGATCATTTAGAAGGGAAAGTCTTTTGTTTCATAAAACAAACATTAATTTGCAAATGGTAGCATTTGTTTCTTGTGTCAGGTTCCATAAGGAATACCCTAATGGACACCTAATGGACTGCCATTACCATATCAACAAAGAATAAGTTGTTTTTAGGAGGAACAATGATTATATAACAATTAAGTAACTCCTGTGGACTCACTGGTACTTTCTTAAATTTATGCCAAGTGCTTGATTATTAAAATCATTGAAGGCAGCACAACAATTAAATCATCGGACTATCTAGTGAGGAGCCAGCTTTCCAAACAATGAAATATGGATTTTTTTTTTTAGAAATCCATGCTCATGATTCACAGAGCAGTCTCTCCTCATGAGGTGAACACGAACCAGAGAGCTTGTTGTCCACCTAACACCAGTAAATGTGTCTAGAGGACGACTCAAGGTCACACGTGTTTCTGAGGTGGTGAAGCATCCAAAGATGGCAGAGAAAGGATCCCAGTGTTTAGTCAGCCTGTGTGGTAAGAGACACAAGCACAGATCCCACACACAAGATCCCACAGAGCTGATGGAGCCAGGAAATGTTACAAGAGGTGTCCTAGAGAGAGCAGGAGTTGAATGGAGTCTTTGAAGATAGGCAGTGTAAGGGCAGAGATTTTGTGTATCATTATTGTAAAGCATAAATCACAAGATGAGACTTTACTTCATATGGGGAGAGAGAGGCAGCATGACTGACTGCTCAGACAGAGGATCCATTAGCAGTAAGAGGCTTCTGGATTCCAAGATGCAAGGGGTGTCAGCAAGGATACTGTGATGAACCCTGGTCTATTGAAGGTCTCTGTCCATGACACAGCTGGTTACTGAGAAATGATAGACAGTAATACAATATAACTTTTACTTTTTAAAACATTTCCTTTTCATTTTGTGTATGTGAGTGTTTGCCTGCATGTAGGTGTACCATCTGTGTTGAGTGCCCATGGAAGCCAGATGTAGGTATCAGTTTCCCTGGAATCGATATTGTACTGGCTAGTTTTGTGTCAACTTGACACAGCTGGGGTTATCACAGAGAAAGGAGCTTCAGTTGAGGAAATGCCTCCATGAGATCCAACTCTAAGGCATTTTCTCAATTAGTGATCAAGGGGGAAAGGCCCCTTGTGGGTGGGACCATCTCTGGGCTGGCAGTCTTGGGTTCTATAAGAGAGCAGGCTGAGCAAGCCAGGGGAGGCAAGCCAGTAAAGAACATCCCTCCATGGCCTCTGCATCGGCTCCTGCTTTCTGACCTGCTTGAGTTCCAGTCCTGACTTCCTTGGTGATGAACAGCAGTATGGAAGTGTAAGCTGAATAAACCCTTTCCTCCCCAACTTGTTTCTTGGTCATGATGTTTGTGCAGGAATAGAAACCCTGACTAAGACAGATATCATAGGTGGTTGTAAGCTGCCATGTGGGTGCTGAGACTCAAATCTCTTCCTCTGCAAGAGTAGCCTGTGCTGTTAACCACTGAGCATTTCTCCAGCCTCTGTCTCTTGTGGCTATCTTTACATGTTAATTGTTCTGTGTTCTTAAAGAAATGGTCACTCACTTAATTATATGGTATCTCATTGTAGGAATATCACCTTTCCCAGGGACTCACTCGGACCATCTATTTACTTATGTTACCAAGAATTAAACCCCCTTGGTTGTGCTTTCCTGTCCTGAAACTTGTAAGTCTTGCTGGGTTTTCAAGTAGCTGTATGAAAATTTCAGGATTTATAGAAGAATGAACCTGAGGGGGTAAAATTCAGTGGCAGTCTGGAAGGAGAGCTCAGTGGTTAGGATCACATGTTGCTTTTCTCAGGGACTCAAGTTCAGTTGCCTCTCATCAGGTGTCCCATAACTTTCTCAACCTCCAGCTCCAAGGAATCCAACACCCTCTTCTGACTTCCATGGGTATCTGTATACAATGTGGCATATATACACATGCACATTACACACACACACACACACACACACACACACACACACACACACTCATGCACATATATACAATTTAAAAAATAAAAGTCTTAACAATGTATTAAATGTGCCCAGTGGTTTCATGTAATTTGTTAATTATCCTTCATTTTATTCATTTATTTATTTTCTTGTTTACTTGTTTTTCTTTTTTCAAGACAGGGTTTCTCTGTGTAGCCCTGGCTGTCCTGGAACTCACTCTGTAGACCAGGCTGGCCTCAAACTCAGAAATCCACCTGCTTCTGCCCCCCAAGTGCTGGGATTAAAGGCATGCACTGCCACCACCGGACATTAGCCTTCATTTTAAAGACATTCTGCTAAGAGGCATGGCTAGTCATGTTTCCCTACTACCTGGGCATTTGTCAATGACGTATTTCAGGCCTGTGCTTTGCTTATCTGACAGTTTGTAAAGTACTTTGCAATCAGAATGTGGCAGAACTCTTTGCAGTACTGTGAGTTCTTTATCTGAAATATCTCAAGTCACTTCAAGACAATTGACAATTGAGATAGTGAGGTGATCTCCTGTGAGGAGTTTACAAAGTGAAAATTAACAAACTCCTTCCTTTAGTCCACTGGACCAGTTACATCCACCATGTTTTGGAGATGCTAAACATGGATAAAGGAAGGGGGAAAACTTTCCTTGCATGTCAGCTATCAGGCAGTGCTTTTCACTACAGAAAAAATTTCTCTTCTTTTCATAAAGATTTATTTCCATTTTCACATATGACTTTGTGTGTGTAGGCAAAATTCCTGTCGGTGCCCTCAGACTTGAGAGTAGGGTGCTGTCTCCCCTGGATCTGAAGCTATAGACCATTGTGAGCATCCAATATGCGTGCTTCCAACCGAACTTGGGTCCCCTCGAAGAACAGAAAATGTTCTTAACCGCTAAGGTAAGGTAGCTCGCAAACTCCAACAGATGCGTTTTCCTAGTGCTCAGAGTTTTCTGGACTCAGCATTGTCTTTTTCATGCATACTTTTTATTTTGATAGCACTGGTGATGATGATGAAGACCTTCGTTACTGGTGTGTGTGTGTGTGTGTGTGTGTGTGTGTGTGTGTGTGTGTGTGTGTATGTGTGTGTTGGTGCACATGGACCTCTGAATATGTATAATTGAAGGCTAGAGGGCAATGTTGAGGATTGATCTCCAAGCATGAATCACATTGTTTGTGAGACAGAATACTTTACTGGTGGAAGATCGCTAAGATGGCTAGAGTGGCTGGCTAGGGAGTCTCTGGAATCTACCCCTCTCTGCCTCCAAACTGCCATAGTCATCTTTTTGATGTGCATGCTGAGGATAGAACTTAAGACCTTGTGTTTAGAAGGTGAACACTTTACTGACTGAGCCACCTCCCTTGCTTCCCACTGCCATTAAGGACGATCTGCTATCCTTGGATTTATTGCTGTTTGTCTCAGGCTACTTGGCACTAGGAACTCTCTGTTTTGTTTCCTTTCCCTGTGTTATGGATAGAAAAAAACAGTTTGAAATCACAACAATTTTTAAACGAAGATATGTATTTATAGAGTGCTCACTATTCTCCAAAAGCTCTCTAAGCTCTTTTATGCCAGTGTGTTTAATCCCTGTAGTGACCCTGTGAAGGGAATAACAATTTTCTATATTACAGAGGAGACCCCAGAGGTATAAGAAGTTAAGAAACATTCCCAAGGTCACAGAGACTGAGAGGAGACTTTCAGAAAGCTGCTCCACTATTTGTGCCCTAAACTGATATTTCAGGAATGAAAAAAAGCTTACTATCACCACCACAATCTCAGTTATGACATCTTCTTATCTAAACAGTGTATAGATCTACAATTGTAGTTCTCTGTGCACTGAAACCCTCACTTCGGTAGTAAGGGACTGACAGTGTAATGAGTTTATAAATCAGGAACTCAGCATTTAGAATATACCAGAACATAGAGCCTCTTAGATTTCTACAGATGCCAACAAAACATTGTTATTGAAACTCTGGGGGTGTCCTAAGCCAATGATTAAAATGTGATTCTGTGTGCTACTACACTTCCCAACAAAAGTCTTGGCTAGCCAATGCCTGCTGCAATGTGTGCTTTGACACCTAATTACAGCTAATATTAAATGGGCTTCAAAATAGGTCTTACGCCAGGTGTGGTGGGATATGCCCATAATCTCAGTCATCCGGAGGCAGAGACAGGAGGATCAGGAGCTCCAGGGCATCCTTGGTTACACAGAGAATTCAGGACCATGATGTTTTACAGGAGGCATTCTCTTGCAATAAAGCTTCCACATTTTACCAAACACCCATATACAACTGGTGAACTCACCTAAGGTTATGTGAGAAAAGAGAACCTCAATGGAGGAATTATCCAGATTGAGCAGAGCTGTGGTCATATCTGTGTGATATTACCTTGATTGTTAGCTGATGTCAGAGGTCACAGTTCACTGTGGGTGGTACCATCCCTAGGAAGATGATCTGGATTATAGCTGAGTATACGTGAGGGAGCCAACCAGCAAGTCTTTGCCCTAAGTTCTCTCCATGATGCCCTGTGACCTATACTATGAAATAAGCCCCTTTTCTCTCGTAGGTCATGTTTGGTCATTGTATTGTCACAGTAACAGGATTAGACTAGAATAGACAAAAGCTAAACAAAGGCCGGTGAGTAAATGAACCAAACAAACCGATCTCAAACACATTACACAGCTTTAAGTGACAAAATAATTTTCTGTAAGGTAATATAAAAACATTCACTCATGCAGACAGGCACAATTTAGTGTTATGCTTACGATAAGAAATGCTTTAAATGCTAATTAGAAAATATTTTATTTTAAAGTTTATTTGCCAGAATATAACCTCTTGCCTCTCTACCATGTATAAACTCTCATTCTTTTTGGAGCTAATACACAGCACTACATGTAAGGGAAATTGTCTTACTTTCAACAAAGCAAATCCTGCCTGGGATTGTACATGTATAATTTTAAAAATATATTAGGTCTATGCCCTCCTTAAGTATTTTTAAAATTTCCTTTGGATATTTTGCAAGGTGTAACTTAGCGTTAAATCAGCCCTGTTTCCTTTGAATATAAGAAAAAAATATGTACTTGTAAGCTGACAAATGACAAATAAATGCATGTGATAATAGATGCATATATATCCCAATTTATTTGCAAGAAAATTCCTGACATATTTCCTAAGGTCATCATTTCAATGATACCCTTGGGTAGACCACATATTTTATGTTCGTAGAAACGGGACTAGTAGATTAACTCAAGGTCATCCATGAAATGGTTATCAAAGCAAAACATGAACTCCATCTTTCAGGTTTTGGGTACTGGTTTAATCTCTCCATACCCAGACATTTCTTCAATATATGTTATATAACCTCTAATTCTTTTTGGTTACAATCCCCGGACTTTCACTCTCTAGCTCAGTTACTTAGAATATATGCAGTGAGCTTGCTGCACTGATTTTGTTTGCTCCTCTAGCCATACTCCACTAACAGATTTTCATGCAGGATTTGAAGGTTATGAGATTTGGAGCCGTTAAATCTTTGTCACGAAGATGTGTGTTTTTTTTTCCAGCAGCTATCAAAACCTCATTTTCAAATTCAGATTTAAAATTTGCATAGTTTATTTGACAACCTCACTGCCGATGATCAATACCACACAGAAATGAAAATAAATTATAATTCTATATTCATCATACCATCCTATCATTTTGTGTTGTCTAAGCCTCATGCTTGTAGAAGAGTTTTTTTTTAATCCATTGACAGTTCCATAACCTTTCACATTATGATTTTCCATAGGAGATGGATGAGGGGGACCCACCCCTCTTTGGCCACCAGGAAGGTGTAAAGCATTGTAAAGTCTTTGTTAGTGTTCATGATAAATATATCTTTATTAAAAATGATTTTAATTCTCATATACATACGTGTATGTCTCTGTGTGGTATGTACTCATAAGTCCAGTGGCCTTGGACGCCAGAGGAAGAGGTCAGGTCCCTGGAGCTGGAGATAAAGATGATTGTGAGCTGCCTCACATGAGTGATGGAAATTAAACTCAGTTCTTCTGCAAGAGCAGTAAGTCTCTCCAATGCCTTAATGTCAAATAAGTTCGATATAAAGTCTACTGGAAACTCAACTTCCTATAAATTGGAGAATGGGGCAATTTCACTATCTAACTAGGAGCTGTTGAACTCTCCTTTGGTTCCTTGAGTAGCGGGGGCTGTCTACCAGTTGTAACATCCAGCTGGGCTGTATTTATGTCAGTACCAGCTGTCTAACAACATCCTGGGACACCCCCTGGCACAACTCCACAAAGAATGAAGCTGATTATTCCCCCTCCTGTAGGTGTAGACTCTTAGAACCACTTGATACAGGTTAGACCTAGCAATTTGCTACCAAAGCCTTCTGGAACTCTTAATGAATGTTGAATCTTTTTCTTTTATTAAAAATTTTTTATTAGATATTTTCATTATTTACATTTCAAATGTTATCTCCTTTCCTGGTTCCCTTCCCTCCCGAAGCCCCGTATCCCATCCCCGCTCCTCCTGTTTCTATGAGGGTGTTCCACCCACCCACCCACTCCTGCCTCCCTGCTCTTCTATTCCACTACACTGGGGCATCCATCCAACCTTCACAGGACCAAGGGCCTCTCTTTCCACTGATGCCTGACAAGCCATCCTCTGCTGGAGCCATGGATCCTCCATATGTACTCCTTGGTTGGTAGTTTAGTCCCCAGGACCTCTGGAGGGTCTGGTTGGTTGATACTGTTGTTCTTCCTGTGGGGTTGCAAATCCTAGCTAGAGGGGAACCATCTCCCCTAAGGGAGGGACTATTTGTAACCTATATTAAGAGGTCAGGCTTCGATTCATCCAAACATGGCTTCTGGGACTATTTCGAAGGAGATTGCTGCCTTCATTTATTCAGTCAGAGGGGAGATGCCCCATGTGCAGCCTCTCTTGGTTTCACACCATAAAGCTCAGCAGGTGTCTTAATCCTTGGAGCCATCTTGCTTTCTCTACCTACATTCAAAAGTATAGGCTGAGCTGGTAACAGGAAGAGAGAACTGGATGTAAAAATGATTCCAATACCCCCAACATTGCTAAGCTTGTGGATTTGTCCCCAAGTTCCAGTGGATTTGAATTCATCCTGTACTGTGGATTGGGTGGCACATTGTCAATAGTTCTGCCCACCTGGTAATAGGTTTGTACCCATGCTTGAGGGATCACAATTGCTCAGCTACCCAGTTCCTGAGTAGGCCACCAGGTCCAGAGCAGCTGTGGACATCTCCCAGACATCCTACATCAGCCCAGTAGCAGCCTCTGATTGTAGAGCATCAGGAAGCCTGATGAATGGAGGTCAAGAAGAGAAATAGTTCCTGAGTACGTAAAGCAGGAAGAAAGAAAGCAGTAGACTAAGAGATGATGATGATGATGATGGTGATGATGATGATGAAGAAGACAGTGATGATGACAGTGGTGGTGATGGTGATCATGGTGGAGGATGATGGTAATGGTGATAATGATGCTGGTGGTAGTGGTAATGCTGAGGAGAAGGAGGAGGAAAAGGAAGAAGAGAAAGAGGAGGACATGAAGATGGGGAGAAGGTTTTTAAGGAGACAGAAGAGAACATACCCAACCTGTTATCCAGAAGAGTTCCAGAGAGCCATTGGGTTTTGAGGACCCATTGTCTGAGAGCTATAGCCTTGGCTACAGCCAATGACTAAAATCCTGAATCCCAAGGCTAGCACAAGGATAATACCCATGGATGCTACTTGCCTGCTGTTGCTTCTGTCTGCTTACAACAGCCAAACAGTGGAGGAAACAATAGTTTCCATAGCCCAAGCTTATCTAGGCTCAGTAAAACTCCCTCAGCAAGCTGAACTTTTAACACATGCCTTTGTTGACATAGAACTTTGTTGTTCTGTGGTTTGTTATTTTTGCAGGAAGGACAAAGTTCTGTGGAAATGTGCCATTGAGACTGTCACCTGTTAGCTGTTTCCTGCTCAAACAAGCTCACAGGAACAGGTATTCAACACACTGGTCATAGAAATACAATCCATATGCAGCAACTCACTAAGACCCTGCAACTCTTAGAACAAGTATTCTATTTCACTTGTAAACTTTAATTTCTTAACATTATTCAGCATTATAAAGTGTTGTTCTTGAAAGATAAATGAAGTTCTTTGTGTGGAAATCTTCTGCATTGTGGAGGGGGCAGCAAAGCCACACACCCTAGAATCTATTATGGTGTTAATGTATATTATTGAGAGAAGATAATGAGGACACCTTGGACAGGTTAGGCAAGGCTTTGTCCTTGGGTAACAAACACAGAAATCTTCTTTTTCTTCCTTTCCTAGAGTTTGTCACTGAGATATTTTTAGCTCACTGCAAGTGAGTGACTCGGCTCTGTGAACAAGTGTCTCACACTCTATACTGCGGGAAATGCTATTTATTATTGATGCCACTATGCATATTCTATGGCACAGAAAACATGCTAAATTTTCTACTGGTCCCTTTGGCACAAAGGAGAAGAAAACTTTTTAAAAGGAAAACATTGCTTCATCTATAATAAATTAATCACAACTCAATATGTGGGTTTTGAAAGTAACAAAGCACATTGCAGCTACTTTCGAAGGGATTTTAGGCTATATGCAAATAAGAGGCTCTAAAACTTTCAATTTGGAGATTAGCATATTGATGCTTTCTTTGCCCCTGGTTATGCTTGCCCTACCTACAGTGTTGATATTCTCTCTGCAGTCCCGAATAGGAGCAGACAGGAAATAATTAACTCTCATTTGTAAAGTGTTTTATGGTTCAGTTTTGTGTCCATAGTTCCCATTCATGTTTCTTTTGCAGTCTTTGGAGACACACAATGAAAGTGGTCTCCCACTGACCCCACATTCTAAATAAATGAATCAGATCATAGAATAGGTGTGAAGTGGACCATTCAATGCTCTGCCAGGTTCTAAGGTTTCTGCATGCCCTGACCCCCCTTGAGGTTTCTTCTAAGATGTGAAATGTCTGTCTGCCTATTTATTGCCTTTCTGCAGAACGGTTTTTATATAGATGCTTTATTCAGCCCATCTGTTTCTAAACTTGTCTTACGAAATCTCTGTGTTGGATTATTTCTATGTCTCTTGGCTGCACTTATTTTCTGGGATGCTATACTCACTCTTAGTACTTAATATGTGTAAGATCAGACATCAGACAGAAAACAAGACAGGGAACAAGTATCTGCGTCTCTGACAGGGTACCATGGTTCTGTCCTTATGTCAGCATGACAGGGGTGGGCATAGACAGTGTGTGTCCCTATCCATGAGAGGACATCTGCTAGATGCTATATGTGACATCACAACTAGTCTGGCTGTCATTCTTTAGGCCAAGTCCTCCTTATAAGACCTTGTTTCCTGACAAAGCTATTAAGGAGGAAATGGCTTGTAAGAACATTTTCCTGCTTTATAAAGCTCTGTGCAGGGGTATATGAACAACTATAATTATCATTATTAATATAGGCCTCTTCAGAGCAACCAGAAGCAACTGCTTATTACTGAAGAAAAATAATTTCCACTTGTTTGAAGCCACAGTGACATTGCATTCTGTCTATGACAGGTAAGGCTTTACAACACAATTGGGGACAGATGAGAAATTTTATATAAATTTGTTTTTTATTTTTATTAAAGCGCTTCTATTTTGCACTTGTGTTTTGCCTGCCGACATGGGCTAAGTACATGGAAGGAAAAAGCTTAAAGGCATACTCTCATCCTAGCTTTTCTTAGACCTCTCGGTTACCCACTAGCTATAACACATGAAGGAAGTCCACTGTAAGATGCATAAGGCTTTTAAAGGATGCCTAAAAACCTAATCTAAGCATCTTTGGTTGTTCTGTGTACATATGTGATCTACCACAAGAGTCCTGACAACCACCTGGATGGTACTGTGTCTTAGCCCATCATCCGGCATTCACTCAGAAAAGAACATAGTACTCCCTCATACCTCCTGTGTTCCTAAGCAAACTTCATATCCTCTTCATTGAGAAACCCACTGTCACCATGTTGGAGTGCCATGAGTCTGAAGCAGATTCCGGTTTTCATTGTACAGATCACTGAGAAAAGAAAATCAAACAAACACGCCTACCTTCCTATAAGGAAGGATGACAATGATGTAAAGAACGATGTAAATAAATCAATAGGTCAGTGACTGCACATGTGACTTACAGCTGGGATAGAAAACAAGAAGGCTCCTTGTATGACCACTTGCCTGAAAGAGTTTGTAGAAAGAGGTGAACCATGGACTAGACCCAATGGTTACTTTCCTGCTTATTTAACTTGATTCTGTTTAAAAATCCCTCTATAAAGATGAGGTTAGTAAAGCATGCAATACATTTAACAGATGGGTTAAAAATAGAAAAACAAAAAGAGGAGATAGGAGCTCAGGAAGAGGAAAGGGGAGGGGGGACAGTAAGGGAAAAGAACGCCACAAGTCAGTAAAAGCATCAATGCTTACTGCAGTGCTCTTAGTGGTAGCTCACTTACAGAATGACATATGTGCTCAGGTTACAGAATGGCCTACATGCTTAGGTTACAGAATGGTCTGTGTCCAGAATATAGAATGACCTGTGTTCAAGTTACAGAATGAACTACATGCCCAAGTTCCCGAATGACCTGTGTGCCCAGGTTATAGAATGACCTATGTGCCCTTATAGAATGTCCTATGTACCCAGATTACAGAATGGCCTATGTACATAGGAAGACATAAGGAGAATGTGGTACATAGACAGACATAACAGATTTCTGCTGAGCTGTAAAGAAGAACAAAACTGTGCCTTTTCAGAAAACAGATGCCACTGGAGATAGTGCCATTAAGCAATGCACGTCAGGCTCAGAAATACCCTCTAACATCATTCCCCTCAGTTGTATGAGATTTTATACACATCAACAAAATCAGGCATGCATATATGACATGAAAACAGAAGCAATACAGTCTAGAAGGAGCTGGTAAACCAAAGAGAGGGAATCTAAAACAAAACAGAGGCTATGAGTGTGGTGGAGGGGGAAGCATGGTTGAAGTACATTATATGCTTGTATGAAAATGTCATTCTAAACCCCATCACTGTGCACAATCAATTTATGTCCAAAACAAAGAATGAACATACAGGGGACAGGCTGTGAAAAGCAGGCTGCAGCTGATATTCAAATGAGATGCCTGGGTAATGGTTTCCAATGGAAAATGCTCGCTTTGCAACCCCAATTCTTCAATGAAATCTACTCGTGGAAAACTGATCCAATAGAATGGATGGGCCATGGATTGATGATAGACAGACAGATCGATATATTGATTATATGGATATAGAAAATATCTAATAAAAAAAGAAACTAGAGGGGAATTGCAAAATAAAATACATTTAAAGTATTTAATATAATTTATAATCCTTAAAGTTTTAATATGTATTATAAAAATAGAAAAGCAAATGATAGATACATAGCAGATGGATAATATGTAATTTGATTGATAATAGATGTATATTAAACAACAGATAGTGGAGAAGTAGACGGTAGGTATAAAGATAGGTGACAGAGAGGTAGAGAAGGTAGGTACTTGTAAGAGCAACTTTATGGTAAGCCTTGCTTTATTTATTGTTATGGAGGCTCAGAAGACCAAGATACATCTATCTGAAAAACCAAGAAAGAAGAGAGAAGCTATCCTCCTGCCTGCACTGGGGTTTAAGGTTCAAGACACAGGCCCTCTGATGCTGACACCTAACACTTCACCTGGAGCTAGCCTGCTCATTCCACACTAAGTACCTGCTTGACCTACAAGCAACAAGATTACATGATGTCCACCCACAGTGCTGAGGGAGATCTTTATCTGTTCACTCTGATTCTGGTATTTATCTTCCCCAGAGGCCTAACAGATACACTAGACTTTGATCTTTCCAGGTTGGTACATAAAATTAACTCTACATCCGTCTTGTTTCCTAGTAGTCTGAATAAACCTGGTCTAGCATATTTCAAGATGTCTTGTGGGTGTTGGGGGTACATGTTCATGTGGATATATAAGCATGAGTATGTGTGTAGGTGTGTGTAGAGTCCAGAGACCAATGCTAACTGTATTCCCTGATAACTTGCTTATTTACTCAGCATCAAGAGATCCTTCTGGCTCAGATTCCCATAGCTTGCTACCCTTTCCCAGTACTACAGATATGCACTGCTATCTTCAGTTGTTTACATTGGTACTGAGGATTTGAACTTGGGTCCTCATGCTTGTACTCCATCAACTACATCCTTGGTTCCCAAGGCCACAGCCTTCTAACCTGAAATAAAACCCTTTGTTCTCACCATTGCTGTTAATGCGTCTGGGTTAGAGAGCCTAAATTTCTCAGTATTAGGTCATATTACACTTAGAAGCAGGTGTGGTGGACCAGTTAGCTTTCTACCATGTATTGAATGTTGCTATGAGTGAAATACAAGTTGAAATGAGTTGTTTTATATTTTATTTTATTTTATTTTTTACTTTATTTGAGTTGAGTTGAGTTGAGTTGAGTTGAGTTGAGTTGAGTTGAGAGTTGAGTTGAGAAGCTTAAAGCTTTGGCAACCAACCTGCACATCACCCTATACCGCATGTCTTAAATCCAACATGATGCTTTTCTCAAAGCGGCAAGCTGCTGTAAGACAGCAGGTTAACTCAGATATAAACAAATCATGATGATACCTTATATCTGGCTTCATCTTCCAAGAGCCTTCAGAAAGCCACCAGGGTTCCTGCCATACTGCAGTCCAAGCAGCTGCTGCTAGCAGGTAGGATGCGACCTACATAAAAATTGAAAGACTCTGACTGGTCTGAAGGGCCAGAGGGTCAGTATTTAGTGAGTCTAACTCAGAGAATTTTAATCACTGAGGTTCGTTTCCTGAATAGTATATGCCTCCTTCAACAGGATAAGAAAGTGTGTCTGCCAGGAAGGTGTCTCACACAAAGCACTGCATCTGTCCTCAAAATACCTTCATTTAAGAGCAATTTTAACTGTTCCTTGGCACTGTATGTAGCTAAGAGAAAGGCATTTGTCTTTGTTGAAAAGCAGAAAATGTTGGTGCCTACTCGTGAGAGCCCACTCTGATAATGAACAGGAAAGCAATTTGAAATCTTTGCTTGAAAGTACCACAAGATGAAGGGACCTAGTTAGGTATCCTAACAATCACCAGACTAAGTCAGGGTTCTGGTTTCTGCTCAGAAAACCTAAGTGAGAGCTGTCCATGGTGGTGCATGCCTGTAGCCCTGTCATTTGGGAAGGCAGAGAAAAGCAGAATAGCGAATCTGAAGGATAGCCTCGGCTACATTATTAAGACTGTTTCAAAATAAGATAATGAAGAAGGTGTGAGATCTTTGAGGCCCATCTACAGACAGTGTAAGAGGCTTAGAGATTCCCATGAGACTCTGGAAAAAATAATCAGTATATGTATCACGTCTCTGAGGGGCATTCTAGTCCCTGACTCAAGCTCATGGCCTTCATTCACAGAGAAGCAAGGACTCACCCTCGTCACCCTACGCTTCGGATGCTTCTTCTCTCAGGAGATCTTTTTCTGTTCTGGAAGGTGTTTAGGGTCTGTCTCCTTCTGCTAAGGTTTGAACATACCTACCCTCTACCCCTCACCCCCACACACCTCAAGTGTTGGGAGTTCAGGCTCCTGTGCACAAATATCGGCAGGTAGAACATTAAGAAGTGTTTACGTCAAGAGGGTTTGATTTCTGGTCCTGGCTAGACTTGTGCAAAGGTTTGTGTTGATGAAAGAGTTAAAGACAAAAAGAGCACAATAAAGCCAATGCCAAGTTTACTGGCCAGAGATGGCCCAGCATCCAGAGATCCCTGCCTTAAGGGGGCCAGGTCTTATCTGGGTTTAAGAGGCCTCCCATTGACTTCCTCCGCTCCAACGCCCATTCTTGTTGTGAAAGAGAGAAAGGAGAACATACTAGAGGCAGAGAGAAGTGATAGACTTTTCCTTTAAGATTTCTGGTTCCCTGGGGCACAGGCTTCACTTGTGTAAATGGGCTAGAGAGGTGAGTTCAGCCCCACACTCCCTGTTGTCCCAGGTATGCTCTTGCATTTGTATCCACCTTCATGAACGGCATGAGGCAGTCATCATACACAGCCCTCCACCTGGGGCTATATGTTCTCTTAGTCTATTTTTTTTTTAAGATGGGCTGTTTGTTTTCTGTTTCAGGATACCCTTACACATAGGTTCTGAAAATATCTGATTTTTGTTTTTTATGTTCTATGATTTTTCTATTCTATATTATATTTCAATGCAGTCCTATTAATTCTGATATAGTCCATTTTAATAGTTTTTATTTTTGGCCCACTATATAGTTTTTAAATATATCATTTGGTGATTCTGTGCATGTACAGTATATATTCAGGCCATCCTTATCCCTCCACCCTTTATTACCTCCCACCCTGACTCCACCCTTACTGCCACCAAGTTACCATCCAACTTTCCTGTCTTTTGTTCTATTTTGCTTTGTGATGCTTTAAGGCTCACTGTGGTTATCACATGGGCAAGATATGAGACATCCCTGGAACCTGAATGGCTCATCTGTAGCTACCCTAAGGCAATGACTTCCTGTGTTCCAGTAACCCTCTGTTGCAATTTGCTGGCTGGGGTGAGGCAAGGCCCATGAGCCTTCCCTCCACTGATAACTGACTGAATATTCAGTGGATTAGTCTTGTACAAGCCCTCAGTAGGCAAGGGTTGCTGCCATGATTGCAAGGATGGCATTTTGGTACCTTCATTTACTTGTTTTTGGGTACCATACTCTCATGCTCTAAGGCAATAGCATGTATGTTTTACAGATTGTTCTTCCTTCGACCCTCCATTTGTCGGTCGTCCCTCCCACCCTTCCTTCTTCCCTCTCCCATTCTCCTTTTCTCTTTCTTTCTATCCTTCCTTTCTGCCTTTAAAAGTTATTTTCTTTTCTCCATCTACACTTCAGGTTGGCATGAAATCTACCTGCTTTGGCCTGAGTGCTGGGATTCCAGATAAGTGGAAAATACATAATAATAAAAAATATTTTTTAAAAAAAGAGTCATGTCCAGCCATCTTTCCACGTTTAACTATTTTAAATGCTCATCTCATCCAAGTGTTAAACCTGTGGCATGGAACAGCTCCTCATGGTGATCATGCTCTGTTGGTATAAATAAGCCTGGGATTTAATTCCTCCTGAGCAGACTTGTGACCTGCATGACCTCAGTCCCAGCTAAGTGGGCTAAGTAAAGCAAGGGAAAGGGATGCAGGACAGGAATTAGATAGCTCGTATCTAATGATACAATGTTCTCTGGATTCCAAGGTACATATCCTAGAGCTCTGAATTAGAAGCAATTCATTGTTGAGTTTCAATTTGATTAAAAAAAAAACGCATTAGGGCAGCAAATTGAACCAGAATGAATGAAGGCAGTATGGGCCATCTTAGGACCAAAGGGTCTTGAACCACCTTCCAGATTCTGCTCCTTAGCAACGGTTTTCCCCAGCATGCTTTGCTCTAAGTCTTCTACACCTAGGTCCTCTCAGCTGTAGCCTTTTCTAAGGATGCAGTAAAGCAATCAGGGAAATTGCGTGTGGTGATTCTTGGCAAAATGTTAGCTGCATTTCATCACTGTATGATTCTGTTCTTAGAAAGATGGGCTTTAATGTGGTTGGCACAGTGATGCTGTGGTTAGGGGTATTTGTATCAGGGTGTCAGGCTTGTCCTACATTCCCCTCCCTAGATTTTAAAAGCCAAATTTCAACCGTTGGTAAGCTACAGGCAAGCTGAGAAAAATTAATAAAAACAACGTACACATCCCTGCAATGGTATCCAAGGCATTTCTCTCGTCATCTCAGAAGTTTTCTTCTTCATTGTCTCCTCATTTTGAGACTAGAAATGTTGACCGTTTCTCTCACTATAAACCAGAATGAAGGAAGTAGGTAGTTTTAGGTGCCTTGATAAGATAGATGTATGGCGTAGGAAAGGCAGGCAGAGAGGCAATAGCTGTCAGAGGTAGGAACTTAAGGTGACTGGTGTCATAAAATATTAAAACGGTTTAATCAGCAGTGAGATATGTAAGCGGGCTTAATTAGAAATACATATTATTATTTGACTTTGAAGTACAGAATTAAAAATTAAAGCAATTTTATAGGGTACATAATCAGGGAGGAATAACGTGCTGGAAGAGGTGCTGTAATTGATGTGTTCAATTTAAGTTTAATTAATTTTCGTCAGCATACATGCAGGCAAATATGAAATCAACAAATTTTAAGGATGAACCTCATAATTACACTGAAAGTGGTGTGCTGATCCGAAGAAGTGAGAGATTTCCATGACACGCGGGCACCCTCAGCTGCCTTGCACTGAGGCTGAGGAAACGCTCTATCTGCTGAATGGATCTTTGTGATTCTCTGGAATTCGCCCACTCCCAAATCTCCTTTAATTAAAATTCACAGTGATGCTTGGCCTGTATCAGGTTTCCTTTCCTGTTGCATCTTAAATGAAGAAGGGACTTAATTTTAATTAGCACCTCATTGTAGGTAGTCTGATATTAATGTTCGCTAAGTCCTTTCTATGACTCATTAACAGCCATTTTGTGATGAAAGGACCCAGGAGGCAGGTAGAGAGCTTGTAGGCTATTTTTCCTGATTTCAGTATTGATTTTACAATGTAATGGTGGCAAAAGCACACTGCTCTGCAGTTTCACATGTAGGAAGAAGTGAAGTCACAGTAACAAGTTATAGAGGAGAGAAAGAGAGATGGAGGGATTTGCATACATTTACATATTTATATGTATCTTTGCACATCCACATATAGACATATACAGATGGTATAAATGCATAGATACAAATATATATCCAGATATGTGTGATATGTATATATGTATGTGTGTACAGAGAGCAAACAAAAAAAGAACATTTTCTTTGGGTGTGTATAGTGATATATGTACATGGTCATATGGGTGTGCCCATGCATGCCTGCCTTATGCATGTATGCAAACATGTGTCTTTGTATCTATAGAGGATATATCACATATGATTTATGTGTTTTTCAGTTGTTGAAATTTTCAGCAGTACAGCTCATTTTTTGACAAAGACTGAAATAATTCAATGTTGGAGGAAGTCTTTTAAAAAGTGGCAAAACTATCAGTCTGAAGAAGCAGATGAAATAATCACCCAAGATCAGACAACCTACAAGCAATATTTGTGGTCATTCCCAAAATATTATATAGAGTTGTTTAGGCAATTTCCCTTGAATATGTCATGTGTGCATATGTATGTGCTTGTGTACATGTATGTGAAGATGTTTGTCCCATGAAAGCAAGAGAATGGTGTTAGACAGTGTGCTCTCTTGTGCTCCATGATGTTAGCTTGAGACAGGGTCTCTCACTGAGCCTGAATCCACTGCAGGCTTGCTTTACATGTGACATATCAATCTTATTTGTAACAATGATAATGTCGCAATGAAATACCTAGGGTCTGAGGAGATGGCTTGGGGGGCTGAAGAGCTTGAGGATATGAGTTCAGAAACCTAACATCAAAATACAGGAGATGTGCACACACATGCATGCATGCACACACACCACACACAGCCTCCCCCTCAAAAATTAAATAAGACAAAACAACAACAGAAAACTATGGACTATAGTGTATAAAGATGCAAAATTCCCAATAAAAACTGAAGAAAGTTTCAACATCTTTAGCCATCAGGGAAATACAAATTAAAATTGTTTTGAGATTCCATCTCACACCATCCAGAGCAGATCTCATATCACCTAGGTGTATCACTCCCAGATATATACCCTTAGCTCTTTATATCAATATACTTTAGATACACGTGTACATCCAATTTTTTTTTCTGCAGTATCGACAAGTAAGAAATGGACTTGCCTAAATGTTTAAAAACACATAGTGGACAGGGAAAATGAGGAATATACACACAATATAATTTCACTCCTTCATAAGGAAAATTGAAATTGTGACTTTGCAGGAAAATGGGTGTAACTGGAGTTCATTGTGTTAGGTGACATAAACCTGTTGCGGAAAAACAAGTACTGCGTGTTTTATCTCATCCGCAGGCTGCATATTTTAACTTGAGTGAGGTGGGGAGAGCTGGGATAGTAGAAGTGGAACATTGCCTTGAGAGGAGGAGCTTATGAAGGGGGCGAGGACTGAGAAATAAAAGGATGACTGCAGGAATGCACGTGACACTGACACTGGAACAGAGGGAAGGAGCCCCCTGGTGTAAGGTAGGCGACAAACAAGAGGGTGGAGCAAGAGGAAAGGAAGACCAAAGAGAAATGACATTCACACTCTAAAGCCACGATGAAACCCTTTGCTTTGTATGTTAGCAAGAATAATGGCAGAATGCCGATAAACAAGACTGAGGATAGTGTAGAAGCAGTCTAGCAGAACGTTTCATACCTGTTTTCTTTCTTGCTTCCTTGATTTAAATAAATGGAATCTTACTTTACAAATTGCCCCTGCAAGATTTAATGCCTGAATAATAGGAGTTTTATAATAGAAACTTTGCTCAGCAGAGAAAACAACCTCTAATCCTCTTAACTATGCTGCCCAGTATTATCCCTCCTTTTACAATTTAAGGAAGTGTGGCTCAGCGGGGTTAAGTAATTTGCCTGTGGAAATTCTTCTATGTGGGAGAGAGCATACTGCACACTTCAGAACCAATGTTATCAGCCTGCTGTGTGAATATCATGATGCTAAGCATTGCCGATAATAGAAAATAAACAACACTGCTACCGAACCTAGTCACAAGGGTCAGTTCCTGTCCCTGCTAAATGCAGACTGCAATCTGGTGACTTCCCTGTGGGCTTCAGCCTAATTGCACTCAAAAGACAAAAAAAAAAAAAAAAAAAAAAAAAAGTGTGGCTGTAGTTCATGGTGCTTTGTATGAGTAATTCTATGACCTTTTGATTCTTTCAAATATCTACCTAGAGTCTTTAATTCAATAATATGGAGCCACTCCCAGCCAACGCGACTGCCATTGTATAATGTACTGTACTGGTTCTGTGTAGCACTGGGCTGACTTTGGCACAGACAATATTGGCAATAAATCTTATGGAACATCTTGATGGGAAAATAGATGCCATCTTAATTCAGCTTTGAGAGAGTTAGAATGGAGAGAAAGGTTCCCCCAACACACACACACACCCTTTGGTTGTTTTCCTTGTTTCTGTTTTCTGCTTTCTTAAGTATTCTTTAAAGGACAGCATGGAAGAACTTGGGATTGACACCCACATCTGGCATGTCCCAGCCTGTGTCATTGGCAGTTGTAGTCTGTCTCTCTCTCTCTCTCTCTCTGTGTGTGTGTGTGTGTGTGTGTAGACTGTGTGTGTCTGGAGGGATGCCGCCAGGTTGAAGAGCATATTTCTTGAAGAATGTTTCTCTACCTATTCTGATCTCTTCCTTCAAGAGTTTTCAGAGTTTCCTGGCTGCACTTTTCACTTTCCTTCCTTCAATTATTCATTCACCCATTCACGGAATGTCTGTTAGTCATCCAGTTACTTGCTTGAGATGCTTTTGGCTTGTTAGAATGCATATATGATCAAGTCATTTCTCTTCGTGGCTCTTTATTATCAGAGGACATCACCCAAAGACAGTCTCCAGACTTTCTATCCCTATCCATCAGCCATTGTAAACACTAAATCATCTCCTACATATTTCTCCATGTTTTCTAAATTGGCGTTGCTTGTTTTTAACCTTGGGACACACAGCTGTTTAAAGTTATCATTTTAAATTTGAACATAAAGCTTGGTTTCCTTTTCTCTTTGTTCCTGTAACACCCTGGAGTAGTTTTTCATGTTTCTCTTGATCAACTGCTTTAAACAATAACCAAGAATAGAATTCCCTTACAAAGGATTTAAATAGCAAATACAAGTTGGGATACCGAAGTGACAGTCCAGCTCACAGGAGGGTCCTCACTTCTGATACCAAGACAGCCTTTCTTACATTTGTTCTGCAGCAACAGGACAGATTCCCTTTTATTTTTAAGGATTGAAACATTTCCCCCAACCCTGTCCTATGTCTGCCAGATCAAAGACCAGTTTGGCAAATAAATAGTCTCAGATTTCTAATTTGGGGTTCTAGAAATGTGTTCTCTGAAAAAAAATTTTTTTTCCTCTTAGGAACTAGGAAATTTAATGCAATCAAGTTTGTGACTTTAATAATAAAAAGATTCTGCAGCCAGAAGAATGGTTCAGCAGGGAAAGGAGCTGCCATGTGGGCTTCTTCACCTGAGTTTGATCTGTAAAAGAATCAGATGCAGTGGCAGTGTGTGTGTTTAAAGCCAGAAGTCTGAGGAAAGATGAGGGGCAGGGGCAGGAACCCTGCCAGAAAGAAGCCGGCTGGGACTATATAGAGCAGCATCAAAAAAAGCAAGAGGTGATCTTATATCAACTAGCTGGGAGGCAAGAATCAACTCCCAGATGTTATCCTCTGTGTCTACAGGAACATTGTACTATGATCACACCTACATTCACACACACACAGGAACACAAAGACACACACACAGATATTCACAGAGACACACACAGAGACACATGCACAGAGGGACACATGTAGACACATACAGACATATACATAGACACATGTACACACAGACACACACAGACACGTGCATACACACACACATACAGGCATACCCACAGATATATGCACACAGAGCCACACATATGGACACACACAAGAAATAATAAAAAGCAACAATTCTATAAATTACTCTTTAGATGAGCAGAGCACTTCTGTGCGCACCCTGCTTCATGATAGTGATATGTTCTAACTCAGATAAATCTTGTCCCATGTTTGTTCAAGTTGCTATCTCCCTTCAGAAGAGCAGGAAGCTGTCGCAGAAAGCTGTCGCAGAAAGCCAATTCTCTTTAGGTGATAGGACACATTCTAGCCAGAGAATGCCAAGGGCAAATCCTATCACCTACTTCCAGTGCAGAGTAAGACTCCACAATTGTAGGGTGGAGATGAGCATCGTGAACTGCCATCCTGCACCTGAGAGACAGTCCTGTTCAAGTAAGATGAATCTGAAGGGAGAATTTTACACAAGGAAGGGAACTTTGCATTAGGATAGATGTCTCCTTCTATAAGAACAGATTGCAGTTCTTCCCATGATGGAAGGGGTCCAATGTAATCAAACTCTCACTAGGAGGCTTGATGAATCTCTCCCCACCTTCAACCTGGGAATGGAGCCATATCAGTGTTTGGATGTAACCTCTGCCGTTGGTAATTTGGATACCCAGCAGGCACAGCAGTTGATCATGGAAGGACTGTTTCGGGGTTTCAAGTTGCGGAACTTGCCCGGGAGTTCTTGTGGCTGCCAAACAGCTACTTGGCTCATGAGTCCATGAAGCAAACACTAGACAATTGAGAGAATTGGTTCATGGTCCATCCCAGGAGCAGGCCTCCCATCCACCTGGCTATGGGGAGTTCTATCCATAATGAGTGCAAACTGAGGGCTTTTATAGTTCTGCAAAATTAAATGTGAGTGTATATTCCATGAGACACAGACACATCGTATTGCCATGGAAAGGGAGGAATTGGACTCTTCTTTCCTAGGTTTTCTGGGCGCAGACTCTTCAAACAGATTCAACAAGTTGAGACACTCGGACCGTTTATCTTTGTGATTAGGATCTGCCTATATATATATATATATAATATATATATATATATATATATATATATCTGCCTATATATATATATATATATATAATATATATAATATATATATATTAACAATTTAGTAAGTTGGCAGTTGACATTCTTACTTTTGGCCTTGGGACACCAGGAATCAGTCACCATCATATGGTTCTGATGACTGGAACAACCATGTTCCCGTGTGTTTTGCAATAACCACAACACAATAATTATACGTCATCATGGTCAGAAATGGTTGCATATTACCATATGGCATCTGACATCACATGGCCATGTTACCTCACTAAAATACAAAGTTCTGATACTTAATGGTGAAAGTTACAGTCCCTAATGTTTTATACCCAAACTGAGAAACAGCCAAAGACAGCAGCAGAGGTTGGTAATGAGGCTGCATTCCCTTCAGGAAAGCATATTTTAGTGCCTTAGTGAAGACTCCTTTCTCTTGGAGAACCTCAAGGAATGCTTCAGATATCTTTCTGTGGCTGGGAAAGAAAAACCCCCAGAAGCAAAAAAGACTTTATTTTAACTCACAGTTCAAGGTACAGTCTGTTGTGGCAGTATGTAAATTCATGGCACCAGGAACTTGAACATCTGGTCTAATCACTTCCATAGTCTGAAAGCAGAGAGTGATAAGTGCATTCATGCTAGCTCTCAGCTTTCTTTCTCCAGTTTGTAGAGATCTGTCTGTCCGTCTGTGTATTATTTAGTCCAAGGACCTCTTCCCAGGGAATGATCCCACTCACAGTAAAAAGAATATTCACACATTAACTATCTAAATCTATACTATGTGATTGGTATGCCCAGTGACCCATCTCCCAGGAGATTCTAGACTCTGGCAAATTGACAATTAACACTGACACACCAGTTATTCTAACATATTCATATTCCAGAGCTTTCAAATTCTATTCTATATTGTATTACAGATAAGTTATAGAACCCTGATCTTGTTAATCCAGGGAGCTAATGAATCCAAGCTTTACAAAACCAACCAAGAAAACTTTTATTCCATCTCTGGGTCCCGAACTGCTGGACAGACACTGTTAGAATCTCCAGTCTACCAATGTTAACCAAATTCTTCCCAGATAAGAATGTGATTATTGGTTCTGCTGGCTCTTCAGTCACCATGTAGCATAAGAGAAAATGGAAGGTGGTGTATTTAGGTCTAGTATAAAATTAAGGCTCCTTGTGAAGTACCCATCCAGATAAGGCCACTGACAAATCTTTACACTGCAAAAACTAGTTTCCTTCTATGGTCTATAGAGGCTAGTTTTGCTGGAAAACTAGCTTCAGGAGCATTTGAAGTTCAAGGTTCTGAAGTTTATCTATGCCTCATAAAAATGTCCCCATCGTGACTATCATAGACCCTTTAAGTCCTAACCTATATTTAAACTTGAGCAAAAAACCCTTGGCAATGGTAGGATAGGGGTCCTTGTCTACATTAAAGTTATAGCTGGATATGTGTCCCCTTTAAAATTTTATTCCTAACAGATAGTTTCTTAGTTATGAATATGGATTTGTGTTTTGTATCTACATTACAAACAAACCCCCACATCTGTCACATACCAAACTCTTACAGTAATTTCTACAATTCATATGATATGTGTGAAGTCAAGTTCTGTCAACATTTCTTTTTTTTTTTCTTCTAAAGCTGCATTTTGACATACTTTTCTATCACTGAGTTGCAAACATATTGTCTTCTAAAAACATCTTAGTACTACATAAGTATTCCTATGCTGTCACTTCATACCAGCTCTCTATATTTGTCTTTCTGTCTGTCTTTTGGGTTTCTATTGCTGCAGTAAAACACCATGACCAAATGCATCTTGGAGAGGAAAGAGCTTATTATAGCTTCTACTTTCATATCACATGCTATCAGTGAGGGAAGCCAGGACAGGAACTTAAACAGAATTAAACCCTGGAAACAGGAGTTGATGCAGAGGCCATGGAGAAGTGCTGATTACTGGCTTGCTCCCTATGTTTTGCTCATCCTGCTTTCTTACAGAACTCAGGCCCACTGCCCTAGAGGTGGCAACTTTACAAAAAAAACTGGGTCCTCCCACATCTACCATTATAGGCCAATCTAGTGGGGCATTTTCTCATGCAAGATTCCATTTCTCTATAAAACTTTAGCTTGTGTCAAGTCAACACAGAGTTTTGCTACCACATTATCCACCATGTATCTTTTCTATCACCCATCTAATCTATGCATTTCCCTGCTAACTTTGTAGACGTCTCTATCCTGCTACTGCCTACCTCCATGGTTGAACTTAAAGTAGTTATAAGTCTGGTAAATTAGTTTCCTATTTTTAAAACAATTATTTCAAAATTCCATTTGTATTACAAGTCAATTTTCAATAAATTTGTGTGTCTAATTCTAACCTTTAGTTTATGCTACTTATTTCTTTTATTGTTGATACATTTTAATCACTACACTGTTTTAGCATGTTCTAAAACCTGAAAGGTAAACCCATACTCTTAGCATTTAATGATAAGAGCCCCATTTTTCACAATTATCACCTACATATAATAGCTCAGGATGTTGTTGGGTGACTAATGGTTTCTTAGAACCTCAAAGAGAATTGAATTATGTAAGTTTATTTTAGGAGTGATTGAAGTAGCTATAGAAATGACATTGAGAAAAATGGCTTCTTTTCCTTAACTGGGTATTGGCTGATACCCTTCATTAAAGAGCTGGGTCATGTTCCAATTCTTTCTAACTTCTGACTGGGGCAGGCTTTTTCTTTGACTGCAAATATGTGCTTTTCAAATTGAATTTGTCAGTGTAGCTGGTGTCTAGGATAGGTTCTGATTAGTGAGCCTTAATCTTTTTATGTCCACCAATTCCCCTAAATATTCCTATTTTTAATGAACAAAGCCTTACAAATAACAATATGTGACTCTTACCCCAGCTTTGGAGATGGAATTCATGAAGTTGATGGAATCTGGAATCCCCTGGGTGACACACCTCTCTGTGTGTGTCCTTGGGCAATCTCAAGAGAGTGTTAACTGAAGAAAGAAGACCTGCATGAATGGAGGAGCCATCATCTCATGTGATGGAGGATCTGAAGCTGAATGAGAAGAACAGAGGAGAAAGCAAGCTGAAGGCAAAATTCTTTTTCTTCTGCTTCCTGACTGTACATACTATGTATCCAGTGGCTGTACCTTTCTGTCCTCATAATATCCCAGTGTGATTGACTAAACTGGTAAAAATGAGCTCAAATCAATTCTTCTCTTCTGAAGTTGATTTTGTCATGTAAATTAATAGAACCATTGAACTATAATTCTAACTCTTTTTGCCTTTGTAGTTTTAGACAGAGTAAGCCTGGATGGCCCAAATTATTTCTTTTCTGTATTCTTTACAATTTATCAGGTTGTGTTTTATTTCTAGAAACTCCATTCCAGAGTTTAAAATTAACTGTAATTACATTTATTCCTGTTCCTCTTCCTATTTGATCAGAACATATAATATAAACTTTTAAAAAAGTTTCTATTTAATTAAAATTTTAATATTAATTAGTTAATCAATTAATTAAATTATTTTATTGTTGGGTACAAAGTGCTTATTTTAGCCCTAAACTCCAGGTTACAGTCCATTATTGTGGATGAGTCAAGGAAAGATACTGAGACAGTCACATCACATCCAAGGTCAAGAACAGAGAAAAAATAAATGCCTGCCTGCTGCTTAGCTAGCTTTCTTTACTATTATACAGTCCAAGCTCCAAAACTGAGAGATAAATGGTGCAAACAGTGAGATTGGAGCTGTAATTAAGAGATACTCAACAAAGAGAAGCCAGAACTGGGCAGCTGATTTTTCAAATCTGAGCAGACTATTAAAGAAGAACTAGCAGAAATATTCTTCAAACGATTCTCTAACATAAACAGGGAAAGTATGCTATCAAATTTGTTTTGTAAATTAGTATTAAGTAATACCAAAATCGGGTAATATATAACTATATAATTTTTATCATATATATATATATGATAAAATATATATATATATATACTGACACAATAAAATATTTGCAAACATAATTCAACGACACCCTAAAGACATTATAGGCCACAATGTAACCTTTTCCATTCTAGTAATTCAAGGATGGCTAAACAAACACAAACCAATTAATAGGAAATAGCACATAAACATACATGCTTAACTCCCTGAGCAAACTTTTGAGATAACTCCCTGAGCAAACTTTTGAGATAACTCAACATCCCTTCATGTTAAAAGTTGCAAAGAAAGGAGTTGAAATAGTATAACTCAACACAATAGCGCTATATGCAATAAACATGCAGCCAATATTAAGAAGGGAGAAATATATGAGCAGTCCCTCTACAATCAGGCATGACAAAGGTGCTCACACTCTTCAAGCTTATTCAATGTGGTGCTTGTTTGCTTAGCCATAGAAATGTGGCAAACCCAAGAAATAAAAGTACAAACAGGAAGGAAGAAGTGCAGTTATTCCTATTTAGGGACAATATGATACTGTGACAGTTCTAGAAACTATTTAGATTTGATAAATGCCTTAATAAAAGTATCTGGATACAAAATTAACATATAAATAATGGTTAGCGTTTCTCTATGCACAAAATACCCCAAATAAGCAAACATATCTTAAATAGAAAGAGCAGTTGCTGTAGATATCACAATACTTGAGATAGACTACAAAGATGGGGGAAGTGGGAGGGTAGAGAGATGGCTCAGTAGTTAAGAGCTCTTTCTGATCCTGTAGAAGACTGGGTCTCATTCACAACACCCATATCAGATGGCTTACAACCACCAATAGTTCCAGCTTCAGAGAATCTAATGTCCCTTCTGGGCACAACATGTCAGGAACCAATAAGCTAATAACTAGCAGGTGAACTTTCTGAGATGAAGGTGCTTTGGGTCAATAAATAATTCATGACAGATTTGCTCCTATAGGCAAGGAACAGGAGAAAATCATTTTACAAAAGATTCCTGCCATTGATATGCTTTTCCTGTCATTACTAAACATATGTAACAATCTCTAGGTATTAGCCCACCCTTTTGAGCAGATCTTTGTAGAACAATGAATATGTACTGTCTTGTGATACTATATAGACAAATAGATAGCTTATTCTTAATGATAATCCTATTAGAATTTCTAAAATTATACCAGTATTTATTAAGCTCTTTTAGAGCTATTAGGTCCTTTCTGATAGTTAAATCTGCAATGAGAACTCTACCAGTCTTCCATGTGTCACCAGTTAATTGCCTCTTAGATAGTAAGCAGACATTCTACTAATCAGAACATATACCAAGAGGTTATAAAACCATTAACCAAAGGTCGTAAAAAGGGAACTAATGATTTATTATAAGTGCTAGGACAGACAATAGATAAAATACTGACTGAGTTTATCAATACAAAACTTTATTAATAACTTAGTTATGTTTTTAATTTCCCTGAATCTGTGGAGCTGTGACAGGTGATGAATGTTTATCTAGATAATTACTTCTGATGGATATGCATGTAAACACTCCCTGTTGTAAACCTCTTACTTGATTTATTGTTTGAATTTATGTGCAAACTTGTGATGAACTCTTTACCATGTGACAATGTATTCTGAGAGATGTATAAGTGCTGAGGACAGAGAGAAGTGCTAACTTCCCTTGCCCCACTTAGGACCATTACAATTATCCCCCCCCCCCATTTTTCCTTAGAGAAAGTGTTCATAGGAAAGTTTTAACAACTTAGAAATAAATGCTAAATTTACTTTCAAAGTGTCCCATTTTCTTCCTGTGCCGTCAACTAGCCAGTTGAAAGTTAGAGCCACACAGTTCCTGTGGAGCTAGAACAAAGGTTACATTACTTAATTCCCATAGTTAGGCTACAGGTATTAATCACCTAAACCAGTAGCTTTTAAGCCTCAGAATGAGCAAGAAAGATTTAGGACTTTTGAGACATTATCATCAGCATTCAGTATAGCTAGCAAGCTAGAATGTCTGGAGACCATCGGTCTTTAAACCTACACCAGACTCCTACTCTGTGCATCCATTCAACCTGGTCCAGGCCTGGAGCCAGCATATACATACAGAGAATCAGACTGTTTTGTGACAAACCTTTTCCTGGAAGGAAATAGCACACATCTCTACTCTAGAAAGGGAGCCTACAACATCCCAAAGGATGGATACCACCTTATTATCCAGTGATAACATTCCTGAGTGTACGTTCAAGAGAATCTGGATCAGCTTACAAAAGAGGTAAATGGCAACCATGTTCATTACAGGTGCATTTGCAATAAATAACAGGTGGTTATCTGGAATCAGCCTGGAAGCTCATTCTTCAATGACATCTTCCAATGTAGTCTGAAGAACTGTGGCAGCTCCGGGAACTTGTATACCAATGGCTTGCAACCTTCCTAATGCTATGACCCTTTAATGTAGTTCCTCATGTTGTTTTAACCCCAACCATTAAATCATTTTCATTGTCATATTCACAGCTGGAAATTTGCTAGTGTTGGGAATCATAATGTAAATATCTGTGTTTCCTGATGGCCTCAGATGACCTCTTGTGAAAAGGTCATTTGACCCCCATTGGTGTCAGGACCCACAGGTTGAGAACTGCTGTTCTACACCTTTATTTCACTGTTAGGACTGTTGAACTATTCAGTCCTACAGACTGGGCAAGCACTGGGTTCTTGGCTCTTCAGTGTGAAGACAACTGTTGTTGACTGCAGGGACTTTACACTGTAAGCCAATCTAATAAACCCCATTGTAATATATATCTATTCTGTCAGCTCTGTGCCCCTACAGAATTCCCCCTGATAAAACGCATAAAGTAAGGACAGAGGGAAAGCTCCCTCCCACTGATTTGGCTTTGAAGGCTTCCTGTTCCCCCACCCCTCTCTCTTTTTAATTTATGAAATCTATTTGCATTTAAAAAGAACTTTTGACAAAGAGTCACTGAAATAATTTGAATAAGTGAGAAAACACAGTCAACACTGCTGAAATGTTAGTTCATTCAGCCAAATACAACCTCTCACACTGCTATTGACAAGAAAACTGAATGCTGCAAAGTTTTCAAATGCCTTGTGGTATAATTAAACAGCATTCAATAACTCATGTTATTTCCTGAGTATATAAAATTAAAATATCAATTAAAAAGTAAATACACCTTCTCTTTAAATGTGTTTTACAGATGCAATTTCAATATTTATCATTTAGTAGTGTGTAATTTAAAAGATTTTTTTTCATTTGCAAATTAAACAACAATTTATCCAACGGGAACAGAGTTGCCCACAGGCTCACACTGCATTATGTTGTGCTCAAGAATTCAGGGAGACATCCAAAAGACATAACATTTAAGATCTGTAGAAAGAATATTTCAAAGGCTTCTTGAAACAGATGGTCATGAGCAGAGAAGTTCTGATAGTTTAACTGGTAGTGCAGTGGGACTCCTTGTTTGGGACCACATTTAGACTCCAGTCTAGGCTTTACATCCTATGGTACATATATAGATCAAATCCTAGCAGTACTCATTAATGTCAAGGGCATGTCCAATGGCCAGCCTGTATAGAACTTCAAATGCAGTTAACCTGGACTACAGCCAACAGTCCTTTTCAACAGAAAGTTTATGATGTGGGTTATGTTTAGGCTATAGTACCTGATTGAGGAGAGTTCACATTGTCCTCTGTGTGTGTGTGTGCATATTTATATACACATATATGTGTGTGTAGGTATATATGTATAAAGGGAGTATATAGGTATGTGTGTGGGTACAGTTGTGCATATGTGTACAGATACAGATGTGTGTGTATATGTATACAGGTACATATGTGTGTATAGGTGCATGTGTGTGTACAAATATATATATGCCTATGTATGTGAAGGTGAATACATATATATATATTTGTGCATGTATATATGAATGTGGTGACAAGAGGAAACCTCAGGTATTATTTGTAGGGGTGAGGACCACCATTTTTTCTTGAGTAAGGGTTTCTATGTGGCCTGGCTGGCAAGTGAGCCCCAGGTATCTGCTTATTTTTTCTTCCCCTGTGCTGTCATGACAAGTACACTCAATTACACCAGGATTTTAATAAAAATTTAAATATACTTTTAAAAATTCTATAAATTAAAATATAATTACATCATCCTTCCATCTAACCCTTTCCATGTACCCCTTCCTTGCTCTGCTCAAATTAATGGCCACTATTTCTTTAATTGCTACTATATAATTTTTCAAAATACCTATTTAATTTTATTTTGTGTGTATGCTTGCATCTGTATGCCAAGTGCATATATGGTACCTCAGATGTCAGAAACAGATACCCAGTTTTGTGAAACTGGAGTTATAGATGGTTATGGGTGAGCTACTATGTGGGTGATGGAAATTGAATCTAGAGGAACAGCCAGTACTCTTAGTTGCTGCGCTGTGTCTCCAGGCACCATATATTTATTTTTGCATGGCTTCTGGGATAAAGCTTATGTTCTCATGCTTGCAAGTCCACTGCACTTCTGGCTGAGCTCTGTCCCAAGCTCTTGCATTCTTTAAACAGTATCACTCCAACCATCAATGGTCCAGACATATGTACTTTCCAGTGAGAGTGAGGGGATCATTTCCACCAAGCCCTTCTGTGTTACCAGGTGACCAATCCTTACAGAAGCTCTTCTGTCTACAAGCTGATAAAATCTACACTTACAGGGTAGATCTATCACAATTTTTAATTTGTGATTTAATCCAACATGTCAGCAAGAGTTGACAGTGTGCTGAGCATACAGAAGACCTCTATTTCTGTCCTTACTTAAGCTTTTGGACCAAAGTATCATTTTAAATTCCATGCCAATCACTGAGCCAAAGGCAAGATTTCAATGGCTCTTTTGTCCCCAAGAGGAGTGTATGGGGTTGTCTCTCTAGAGTTCTGTGTTTGAGGTGCCTGTAGGGAATTTGAGATTTTTCTGAAAATTGTTTTATAAAAGTTGATTAATGTTTTCTTTTTCTCACTCAAGTAACACCAAAGCACTTTTTTTCTCAATGAGTTCTGTTGTACTTTTTTTTGCAGATGGACTCTGGGAGAGGGGGAAAGCTTTGAAGCAAAGGGAAATTGAGTGCAATGAAACTCAATAGTTTAATTAATGTGTTTTTAAGATGAGCTACAGCTTTGAAGACTAATGTTCATAACAGCATCTTGATCACTCTATTATGTATAAATTTAGAGCCTTTTGCTCTAGTATAGCACTAGGCAGATATAAAAAGTGGAGATAAGAACACATAATTTATTATGAAATATTTTATTCTTGAAATTTTTAATATACTTCATGTTATTGTTATTTTTAGATATCAGCAATTTTCAAACACAGTTTATGACTTGTGAGAAGGAGACAACTGGACACAAAAGTCACAAATTTTGATTATCAGATTATGATTGATGTTTTCCTGCCGCAAAATCTGTCTGAGTACTTTGGCCCATCTCATCCTCATTACCTTCTAAGGCTAGATAAAATTAATATCTAGAAGAATAACATAATTCCATATCATATAATATCTGGGATTATCCCATGATTATCAGTTTTCCATTTCCATGCAGCTAGGGCTGTATAATTAAAACCCCAGAAAAAACAAACAAACAAACAAACAAAAAAAAAAAAACAATCACCAAAAACATTTGTGAAACCACAAATCTGCAGATCTAATGGTTGAGCCTCATAGTTGATCCTTATGGTCTGTTACACAGATATGGTCAGCTCCTGGGTGGACTGACTTCAGAACATCTGGGTTAGTCACTCCTTTGTGCCTGATGCTAAGCAATGACTTGCCAAGTTCACTTGACTATTTTTCCTATGGCCTTTTGCTTTCTAGACATTAGCTCACTCTTAGAGATGAATCATAATAAATATCAGGATAAATAAAGACTTTTAACAAACATTCAAACCAGGAGCTCAAGGTATGTGAGCTTTGTATGATTTAAGAGACATAATTGCAGTAATCCACCTGACAGTACCCTCGCTTAACTTCACAAATAATAAAAACAAAGTGCAAACAATTTTGAAGACACAGTCCCGAGGTATCTCCGACTACAGCATCTCACTTGCATCCTAGTCCAAACTGCTTTGCCCTTCTGCAATTTCTAAAAAGCTTTATATTTCTTAGTGGCTTTTCTTTGACAGCAATTGTTTATATGATTTTTATTCATTATAATAGTCTAGGCTCCTTGAGGCAAAGGAGCTTAGTTTAGCACAAAATAAACACACCTTGAAGCAAATGAATATATGAATGAGCAAAAAAAAAAATGGTTGGTCAACAGTGTTCTCAAATGCATTTGTGTATGTGTTGAAAAACAATATGCATTGTTCAAACCATAGAGCAACTGTGTAGTGGAGAATGAACTCCTGGGAAGGAATTAGCTCTCACCTCTCCAAGAGTCATCTCTGCATCTTTAGAATTTTGTGATCCCCTGTCTAGGATGATATTCATCACACTGTTATAATTGGATCAGAATGTAAAATACCTAATAGGAAAAAATTCAAGAGGAGAGATTGATTTTGCTCACAGTTCTTTAAGTTTTGGGTCCTTTACAGCAGGGAAGTAACAATGTGGCAGCTAAGTCCACAGCAGCAAGAACATCCTAACAGACTAACAATCAGAGAGTGTGCTCAAACCCAAACATAAGCCGTAACCTCAAATTCATGCCCCAAGTTACATTCATCTATCAACAAAAGTCTCCTGGAATAGCACCAGCAGTTCAGGACAAAAATTTCTAATCAGCTTGTTAGGGCCAATCAGATTCAAGCTTTTCACCTGGACCTGGAATACACTGAATAGTCACTGACTTGGGGTGAGGTCTTTTTTCTTTTTTTCCCCAAACTTTATTTATTTAACGCTTGAGTGCCCTGCTGCATATACATCCACTTGGCTGGAGAAGGCATCCTATCCCCCTATAGATGGTTGTGGGCCACCATGTGGTTGCTGAGAATGGAACTCATGAGTTCATGACCTCTGGAAGAGTAGCCTGTGCTCTTAACCTCTGAGCCATCTCACCAGCCAAGGTGAGGTCTTTAGAATAGAAAGCATCTGTTGTCTATCACTGGTGATCAAAAGAAGAATGTGGGGAAAACCAACCTTGTCTTTAACATTGGTCCAAATAAAATGCTGCACAACATGTCTTGGGTGAACATTCCTGATTGAACATCCCCGCCTGCCAACACCACCCCCTTCCCCCATGTACACTGACCCAAGTTAGTGCTGGAGTTGGTCTTAAGCTTATTATGTAGCCCAGTCAGGACTCAAACTACCTCTCTGCCTCAGCCTTCTGAGTAATTCCAATTACACACACACATCACCACACTCAAAAAATGGTATAACTTTAACAAACTATGGTAAGCTGAGAAAATGAACTAATGTGATAAAATTACTTATTAGAGGATTCTATGGGAAAACACATTCACAATAGGATTCCAGGAAAAGTGAGTCTGAAGACATCTGAAAACCAACTATAGGTCAGAAGCCAGTGTGTGAGGTAGGAGGATTTAGGGAGAAAATACAACTAATAAAGGTTAGTGGGGCTGCATCCTGTTAAGGTACAGAGTTCAGTGAACCAAGTGGGGGGTGTATGGGCAGAATCCTCAGAAGGAATTCATTCTCAGCTCATGACTCTGAGACAGCATCCTCAGGGAGGGATGCTGTCCTTGGCTTCAAAACTAAAGGCCATCTGGAAGCTCCATGTTTTCACATCTCTGCCCTAAGTTCCTTAACAATGACTGTTTTTAATCTCTGTCATTTGAGTGTATCAATACAAAGGGAATGAGAGCCAGGAAAAGGATAATCAGCCTGTCCCAAGGGTGAGCCCCCCCCCCTTTTTTTCTTTTTTTTATTACGTATTTTCCTCAATTACATTTCCAATGCTATCCCAAAAGTCCCCCCCACCCTCCCCCCCCAACTCCCCTACCCACCCATTCCCATTTTTTGGCCCTGGGTGAGCCCCCTTATTGGTTGTCCAGTACAAAGAGGTTTAACTTGAAATCACATGCACACCACCAAAATGGATTCATCAAGACATATATGTATATAATTTACACAAATATATATATTTATATAACCTTATATTTATATAAACACATAAATCATATTTTTATAAATATTTCTATAACTGAAATACAAATTTATATAGATACAAAATGTATATAAATACATCTAATTTGTGCCTATTTATAGGTACATAATATATATTTGTGCATACAAATATACACATGCAAATATATGTATGTAACAATAATAAAGAAAAAGAGGCTATCAACTGGAGAGTGGAAGGCACAGAGAGGTTCAAGATAGGATGGCTGAGGGGTTGGATGGGGAAGGGGAGTGAGAAAAGTGATGTAGTTCTATTTCAGTTAAAACATTGAAAAAATAAAGAAGTCTGCAAGTGTTTGAAATGGAAGGTCAGAGTGCGGATGCACACTTTCACTGGTGGCAGACATGAGTGGATACTGGGTTCTTTCTGTGCTCCTGGTGGAAGATACAAGTGGATACTGGGTTCTTTCTGTGTTCCCAAAATGTTGACTCACAGCCCTTGTTTCTTGTCAGGGAAGGGTCGTGATTCTTAAACAACTAACTACTGCACTATAATCTCATAACAGATGTTCTCTGTACAATAAAGGTTGATGTCTAAATTAGAGCTCAGAGATACAGTGTTGAAAGACAGTCACAGTATCTATTTTCACAGGGATCGTGTTGCTGAATTTTATAGTAATTAAATGGTCTTAGAATCATGAATGTTGGGGTGTGTGTGTGTGTGTGTGTGTGTGTGTGTGTGTGTCTATGTGTCTGTGTGTCTGTGTGTGCTCATGTGTTACTGGGAATTCAAACCAGAGCTAGAGCATAGTATCCTGGGCAAATGCTAACCACTGATCTACATCTCCTTCCTCTTTACTTCCTCATTTTATTTTGAGATAGTGTAGCATCAAGTTGCCTGAGTTGGTCTTAAGCTCATTATGTAGCCCAGTCAGGACTCAAACAACCTTTCTGCCTCAGCCTTCTGAGTAATTCCAATCACACACACATCACCACACTCGAACAAATAATATAACTTTAATAAATCTGGTAAGGTGAGAAAATGAACTAATGTGATAAAAAATACTTATTAGAGGATTCTATGAAAATACACATTCACAATAGGATTCCAGGAAAAGTCCATCTGAAGACATCTGAAAACCAATTATAGATCAGAAGCCAGTGTGTGAGGTAGGAGGATTTAGGGGGAAAATACAACTAATAAAGATTAGTAGGGCTGCATCCTGTTAAGATGCAGTGTTCAGTGGATCAAGTGGGGGATGTATGGGCAGAATCCTCAGAGGGAATATATTCTCAGCTCATGACTCTGAGACAGCATCCTCAGCATGGCCTGGAAGGTTACATGAAGTGCAGACAGACACTCAGATTATCGATGGAGTCCAAGTCCTGGCAGCGTGGCTCAACACCTAGTCAATGTCCAATTCCCCAAGTAACATTGACACACAGCCCAGATGTGAGTGTCTCTAGAACAGACTCCTCAAGACGGTGCAGAGAAAACATCTAATCTTTTAAATCAAACAGCCAGGTTGATATTTTAAATTCATAGTTTACAATGCATGACCAGATCTACGCTTTCAAGTGTGGGCTGTGCTTTAGGACATGCGATTCGGACAGGCAGATGCACGCTGGCTTGTGGTGCTAACATCTAGGATGATAAGGTAACAGGAGGCGAGGGAGAATAACAATGAGGGACTAGGGATATAGTTTGAAGCTTAATAAAGTAAATTCATATTTATGGTAAAGGACCTCTGTGGCCCACATATGCATCATGAATCTCTAAAACAATCATGCCATATGTGTACACTGTCCTGGGTTTTGTTCCTGGAAATGTTATGCTTTTAAGCCTTTAAAAAGTTATTGGAATAGGCTGTCAAAGTGATACTCTACACCAGTGAGCAGTAATTAGGAAAAGAATCATTTAGAATATTCCCCATAGATAAGAGAAATGAAGGTAATCTGTAATTAATCAAGAGTCAATAATTTACTGTTAAATAAAATACAGTTTTCTAACATATTCGATAACCAGAATCATGTTAGCCAGGCAGTTTTGTATCAAGAGTCCTCCTTCAATGAAGAAAAGTTGCTTGCCCTCCGTAGAACTTTCCCAAGAGTGTTGACCTCTCTGAAAGTCACAATTATTCTCTGCCCAAGCAGTCATTTAAAAACCTGCTGAAGTGCTGTAATTTGTTTAGAAACATGTTTATTTACATGTTTGCTTATATTAATAATGGATCAAAGGGGCAGTAGAGAAGGCTTAGTGGTCCACAGCATCTGCTGTCTTCTAGAAAAGAAGAGAGGGTTCCTAGCAACCATATTGAGTAGACCACACACATCTGTAACTCCAGCTCCATGGGCTCTGATGCCTTCCTCTGGCCTCTGTACACACTGCACTCACACACACACACACACACACACACACACACACACACAGACACACACACACACACACACACACACACAAAGAGAGAGAGAGAGAGAGAGAGAGAGAACGTAATCTTTAAAAAAATAGTAATGTACTTAGAAAAGTTCTCAGAGTTGAAGGAGGTGCTTGGCCTATGATATGATTCAGTTTAGTATTACTTTTATTCTGTGAGTTTTTAATCATGTTCTAATTCTATGTCTTAACATCTCTTGGCAAAATCCAAGTTAAATTAATGATTTTATTCTAGGATTACTTTAAGTAAATCTTAGGGTCTTTATTTTTACACTAAAACCAAACCAAACATTTTAGAACTCTTCACTTTGTACACACAGAGCTTTCAAGATCCATATTAGTTATGGTTTCATTTAATGTATACGACTTGTATGTCAAAGTTATTCAGAAAAGATTGCCAAATGAAGTCTTTATTTCTAGGTCTCAGTGTCCATGCTGGAGCTCACTGTCAGAGGATGGAGGTTCACACCTATGAAGTCTGCTGTTACTTACAGTTCCAATGTGTCAGTTTATAGGACGATGTGAATTTCCCAGAAGTCCCATGATTCCTTAAAAGTACTACTGAGGAAAATTGAACACATCAAAGAACCTGCTCTGAGAACCCTCCACAGACCATTTTAATCTTCTCTCTTCCCACTTACCTGTTCCAAGGCTAGAGAATAAAATGATCTCTTAAAGCTTACGGGCAGCCACACCATCAGAAGTGCTCACCTGTCCTACCACCCTCCTGGCCTGGCCCTGCTCTGCTTACTTGAGCTTTTTTCTTCTAAGAATCCTTGCAGGTAGTCGACTGGAGCAGGTTCATGATCTATCCCAGAAGGTCACAATGCATTAGACACTTTAGAGATTAACATGTTCTCAACCCCGCAGAATCACTGGAGAGTTATGAAGGAACACGAAAACACTCCCTTCACTCTGGAAAGACACTGACCACCACGGATAAGCATTAAATAGCTGCCTAACTTCTGACAACAAGTTGATAGTTTTTTTTTGTTTGTTTTGTTTTGTTTTTGTTTTTGTTTTTAAGATTTTGTCCCAGAATTGGGACATACTTTGAAGTTTAAGTTATTTTTCTTTACGTGTGTGTGTGACAGAGAGAGAGAGAGAGAGAGAGAGAGAGAGACAGAGACAGAGAGACAGAGACAGAGAGACAGAGAGACAGAGAGAGACAGAGACAGAGAGACAGAGACAGGGAGACAGAGAGAGAGAGAGAGAGAGAGAGAGAGAGAGAGAGAGAGAGAGAATGAACTTGCAGAAGTCATTTGTCTCTGTCCACATTGTTGGTCCTGGGGATTGCATTCAGGCCATTAGGCAAGGCAGCAAGTGGCTTTAAAGACCCTCTGAGCCATGTCTGTGCTCCTTCAAGTTCACGTAAATCAAGTGAAGTATACACATGACCATATTTTTGAAACTTTTAAATTATATCATATGTATAAGCACCAGACTCAATGTCTAGCATGCTGAAAAGAGTCAATTGATATAATATAATTAGATAAATGAATTATTCCATCAGTCAATTACTCTGACCCTACATGATAACTATTTCTATTTAAGTGGGCTGGGTTCTGGTAGACTATTTGAATATTAGGTCATCTCCCATCTAACACAAAGATGGCAAATAGTGGTTCACCCAGGAGGCACAGAAGATCCTCCTATGGAATGTGGTAGCTATCAGATTCTGGCCAGCACAGAGGGATGGAAGGTACTTATGAAAGAATGCTGGGTTACCCCTTACCTGCCTAGACTTTACCTATGAGGCATGCACTTTTTATTTCTTAAGTAAAGTTTGACTCCATAACCTTCAACTTAACAAGGTAGGAGGGTCAGGATATTATGCTTCTAGTTTCCCCAAGATGCTATGCTGTGTGAAAGTCAATAATGTTCCTTATCACATAGGGACCAGCAGCCCAAGATGTGGAGGGAAGTTTTCACACATAGGGTAGGAAATCTGACTTCATCCTTACATATCTTCTCTCTCAATTCCATGTCTTTCCGTGATTGCACACTACTACTTTCACTCTCCATTCTTATGCAGAGAGTGTTAATAGTAGTGACCATATAGTAACATTAATATCAGATTCCATACCTGTAGGGAAATGTCTTAGGCACAGTATTACTCTGTAGATGCCCTCTTAGTTTGGCTGATGTGTTCTTATGCAATCATTACTTCCTTGGTTCCAAGGAGAAGAGTCTCAGTTTTTTGAATGGCTGATTTCTACCACATGGCCATGTCCTTGGGTATGCCCTCATATTTCTGAGCTGGGAAACAGTTTTCTAATAGCTATTTAGCAGAAGGAGCCTTTGGCAGCACTCAGAGGTACTTAAGCTTCCCATGTAAAATTCCTAGTTAAGGTATCAGCTTTTCCTACAGCTCAGTGTTCCCATCCATCATTGAGAATTACCGTCCTCTTCTTGAAGCATAAGCATTAAACCTGACTAGATGGGTGTGATTGACAGACCTTGACCTTTGTTAATAAAAAGGGAGATCTACGTTCCTTGTTTTCTTGGTTGTCACTTGGGCATAACATCCCAGGAAAGGGTATGTACAGAAAACAGGACTTTCTTGATTTGTTGATGTTCCTAAGATTCATTCTGAGACACAAGGGTCTTAAATGGACTTTTATGACTTTACAAGTGCCCAGAAGACCCCACCCCCACCCCCCATTGGGCTCCTGCTGATCTCATGCTGATCTGATGAAGGCTGGGATATTGGTCTCCAATCTGTGGAAAAGATGTTTGAAGATTCAGCTGGAAAACACTGGCAGGACAGTAACCGACGTGAGTAAACACTGTCTACGATTTGCCCTCTTTTTTATTTAAAGCATTTCTAATTATGCATTTTGCATAGGGAGTGCATGGATGATGTGCAGGGGAGTCAGAGGACAACTTGGCAAGAGTCAGTTCTCTATTCCCATCACAGAGGTTGTGAGTATTGAACTCTAGTCATCATATTTGGAAGTGAAATACTTCACCCACCGAGACATTTTACTGGCCCCAAATTATTCTCTTTTAGGAGACACTGAATGTAATTTAAGTGTGAGAATCATAAAGATCATGTTCTCAGCAAAGTTCACTATGGAAAAAAACAAGTGTGTCTGCTCAGGATCCCTTTGACAGAACGTCCATGGCATCCTCATTGTGCGAACTTATATGGGGGTATTTTTAAAACTCTGAGAACAACCTCAGCATTGAGCACTTCTCTGATTCTGACACTTTTATCTTGACAATGGTTTCATTTTTTTCTCCTATATTCAGCAGGACTTTTTTGCTTCATGGATTTTCTTTTCAAAATGCTGAGCTATTATCAACATGCAGTAAACAAATCTCTTATGCAAAGAATGCCTGTTTCAAGCACAACCTACCCTACAGACAGCACAATGGAACAAAAACCATTAATTATCATTTTTTCAGACAACAGAGGATGGACTATGACAAAGCCCACTTATGGAAAACCTACCAGCACCAGTCTTTCCTTCCTGTTTGGGATATATGACCCCAGGGAGCCATACAGACAAGAAAAGTCTCTTTCTCTTTCTCTTCCTTTGCTTATATTTAGACAGTGATTTAAAAATAGATTAGAGAGCGATTCAATACTCCAGAGGGGCCTGCTTTCATATCAGAGCTCTTGAAAGCACTCCAGATGCTTAACAATTAGAATTGTACTTTCTCTATTGAATTTTGGAAATAATAGCAGTGTTACTACAATGGTAGCCCTTTCTTTCATATTGACACTTGCACAAAAATGTGTGGGGTTACACTGCAGTGCTAAATGGGTGCTGTTGAGTATAGTTTTGAAACCAACAGGAAGACTATCCAACATGTATATAATGAGAATAAATTGTCCCAATAGTGCAGGGGAATTTAATTGGCAAAGTCAAGTGCTCCCGAGTCAGTGTCTGATGAGGAAGCACACAATCAAATAGACCAAGAACTTACAAGCATGCTCAGATGATGCAGTCACAAATGCTGCTTTGGCCATTTTCTTTTCTTAGGATGTGGGTGTCCCCCTCCCTCATCACCACCTTTTTATCTGTGCTTTTTATCCATGAGAGCTGCAGTTAGCTCAGAGTTTAAGGCCTATTGCACTTCTGAGGAGCAGATTTCAATTCTCCACCCTCCTGTCCATCTACTTAGAACTTTTTGTAACCCCAGCTCCAGTAATTGATGTTTTCTTCTGGCTTCTGTCAGCACTTGTACGCATTTATGCGCGCACGCGCGCGCACACACACACACACAAATAAATATTGAATCTTTTAAAAAAGACTTAATATTAAAAACTATCACCTAACTCACATTGTGTTGATTTTTATATATGGTGAGAGATTTCTTTAATCTGTGTATGTGTGTATATACATGCACATATGTTGAATGTTCCTATGGGTTCATCACATGGAGTGTCCATCAAGGGATTAATCCATTGGTAAGGTCTGAGCCCCCATGATATAATTTCTCTAGGAGTATTTTCAAAACATTCTCTGAAGTGTGCTACACTCTTCAGGCAATTATTAATCTATCCAAGTTCACAATAAAAATTAACTATCCTTTTTTTCAGTTCACAGAGATTTTATAATTACCTTTGGTGCTCGTTTCTGAAATGGACATTTCAATAGATTTTACACTAAATTTGTAGATCACTTTTCTATTGTGTCCTCATTGGCTTATAGCTAATGATAGTATATTCACTTTTCTTGGAAATGCTGAACAAATCTCTATTCACTCTAAATTGGGCATTGATAACATATTAAACTGTGAATTCTACACAAGTCCAATTTGGTGAAGTAGAGCATTCATTGTGCTTACAGTAACCTGGAGTGAGGGGAGCTTCGAGAATCATGCATTCACTGTGAGTACTTTCAGAAGTATAAGGTACTCATAGACATCTTCACCAAAACAAAAGCTCATCCCATGATAAACGATGACTTCCTGGAGTCCACTGTGAGTTCTACTTTGAGGTTATTTTTTAAATTAATCTTGAATGTTTTGTATATGCTAGTATTTCCCAAGTTGACTTGCAGCTGGGCTGAGGTAGGAGGAATGTCAAGAATCCCCTCCGCCAAGGGCCCTGTAACAATAACCCTACCTTAGGGAGAATAAATACCTTCATCACTGTAGATTGAAGGTCCACTGTATTTGCTTATTTTATTTGCTACCAAGCCAAGGTTTATTTTTCTCCATGATGCCTAATGGGACTATTATGATATACCCTGAGGAAATAGTCCTAGTAGAAGGATAGTATGTAATATTCTTGCAAAGTGTGGAGAGAGTAGACGACCCACACTCACACTAAAATGATGCTCTGTGAGATAATGTGTTTCTCAACAATGCTTCTGCATCCCAGAATAGACACATTGAGTAATGAGAAAAGCATGTGACTTGCGAATTCAAAGTCAATTCCAAGGAATCCTGTTCAAAACAGCAAAAAAGACATTAACATCTTGTTTTCTTTAATTAAAAATATGTTCTTTATCTTGATGTAAATGATTCAGATCTTAAACTGTAAGTTTACAATTAACCTGTTTTTTGAATTAGACTATGTGAAGGTTTTCAGTGTTTATCACTTCTTCTTATTTTTTATGACATTGTCATGTATACATATACATGCAAATGATATGGATTTACATGAATTAAAGTTTGAAGCCAAAAGAAAAATGCCACACCTATATTGATAACTGATTAGAAGTTGATGATTGTGGGTGGTTAGAATTTCTTAGACTCATATGCCAATTATATTGAGCTTTCTTTAGTCCCTTAGTGGAAATTCATTGCCCACATCTATGTCCAACCTAACATCGGAGACTATCATATGAAGCCTTTTATGACTGTAATAACATGCACTAGTCTCCACAGTAACAGAAAAGTAACTGAGAAACTAGCAGTCCTGAAAAGCAAATTCCTAATGTTATTAATGGCAACTCTTCTTTTGATGAACATTAAATAGACATCCCACTTCTTCTTCCCCACTTCCTTCCTTCTCCTCCCTCTCCAAATCTCACGTATAACTTCATAAAAATGAAATAAATTTATATTTCTTTTGCAAAAGCCTTATCAATAACTTCTGCTTGATTTGTTGATATGGTGTAGACATCATCATCTCATGCCTTAATTCATGTTCTATAAAAACAAAGCTGGATACAGAGATGCAGAGTCATGTGATTGGGCATTTCTACAGAGAAAAACTATTCAAAAGAAGCAAATAATAGACATAGAAGAGCAATGACGAAGGGGCTGAGAGTTGATGGTGTGTCAGGCAAGCCCATCCTAGTATCTCTCAGCATGGTTCTCAGGTCAGCATTTCAGCTCCAGTGAAGAATATATAAAAGTGTAACTTTTCAGATTAAAATTGGGTCTGATCCACCAGGGCTCACAAGCATAAATTATTCTGAAATGGCATCCTACCTTAAGGCAAGAGGTTGACCTGTTTCTTGCACATGTCCATCAGCTACCAGTTATAAGCAATTGGAGCTACTGGAAGCAATTGTTTAGAGATGACAAACTGCTGTGAGCCGTTAGATAAACTCTCAAGAGATTAGGAGCTTGTGCTCCAGTCTGATAAAGAGGATCCAATTTCTATTTGATTTGAAATCGGATGGCTTTGGTCACACTCCATTTTTTGGTATGTCTGTTTTGATTTGGTTCTCATAAGACATCGCATATAGGAGGGCTCTTATTTACCAGTTCTTTGTAATGCTCTTGCTACTATGTCAGTGAGGAAGAGATTTGAAGGTAGTGAATAAATTCATTCTTTAAACCAGAATTTAAAAAATTACCCAATGTGTTGGGTAAACTGCAATGGAGGAGCAGCCTGGGTAGTAGTTAAAGTAACCCTTTCAGTATAGTGGGAAGTAGTGGTCTCTGCTTTAGAGAAAGACTTAGGGTGAGTTTCTTTGTTTATAGTCTTTGGGCATGTGACTCATGCACCCTGAATGAATGCAGTACAGATAGAGCACAGTGGAGTGCTGGGAAGTTAGGCTGAGCCATTGTGATAAGATTTAATATTTACACTCTGCCTTGAAAATAAGGGTCCTGCATGTGGAAGCAAACTTGGGTGTTCAAACCTTTATCATGACCAAAGGTTGGAAATGGAATCAGGTTAGAGAACTTGTACAGTTTAATTGTTGGTTTGTTTTTTTTTTTTTTGTTGTTGTTGTTGGATGATTTGTTTTTGTAAACTTGACCAAGCTTGATTCTTCTTGGGAACAGGGAAACTCACTTAGAAAATTATTCCATCAGATCTATTGGAAGTTTGGAATTTACAGGCCATGAAAATTATCTAATGGGCCTGGCTCTACTTTCTGGTCTGTGTATGCATCAAGTTTAAGCAGTGGTTTAAGAGGGAAATGAAACTAAGTATCCATCTTTTAATAGAGACAGTAAAGAGGTGTTTTAAGATATATTTTAAATAAGTAATCTTCATTTAAACAGGAAGTTATTGTTGCTATTCTTTTTCCTTTATTTGTTATCATTAGATGTATACATATACTTATAAACATATCAGTACAATACACTAAATCCATTTAGTGTTGTTGATATTAAGGCTGACCACTTAGAATTAGATAACTAGTTAGGGGAGTGAACTCCAAGGAAAACTAATTCTCCCTTTCTCAGCAATAATTATTTACCTATAGTTCTTTATTTAGGGTTGGAGCCTTATGAGATTTCCCCACCAACGTTGGCATGTCAACTGGTATTGTTATTGTTCCAGTCTTGTTTAGGCAGCAATGTTATTTAGATATCTTAGGTGTAGCTTCACTGTCATATAGAGAAGACATAATCTCACAGAAGATGTCCTGGTCCTCTGGTGCTTACATTCTTTCCACCCTCTCTTCCTGATGTTCACTGATCCCTTGGTACAGGAGATGTGTTATAAATGTATATTGTTTGTTTGTTTGTTTTGTTTTGTTTGTTTGTTTTTTGTTTTGTTTTGTTTTTCTTTGTTTTTGAAGACAGGGCTTCTCTGTGTAGCCCTGGCTGTCCTGGAACTCACTTTGTAGACTAAGCTGGCCTAGAACTCAGAAACCCACTTGCCTCTGCCTCCAGAGTGCTGGGATTAAACAATGCTGGGATAAAACCATGCTCCTGTTATAGATGTATTGATTGAGGCTGGACATTCCATGATCAGTTCTTCTATGCATTTTGAACAGTATGACTTCCCATAACAGTCCCCTTCTGCTGCACAAAGAAGGTTATCTTATGAGGGGTAAGAGCTGCAATTATACATGGCTTTAAGATAAGGATGTAGGATGCAGTTTGGAAAGTATTAGGAGTAGGTTCTCCTCTAGGCTCCATGAAGGACCTTCCTCTCTTCTCCTCAGTAGTGCTCGTTAAATATACCTAGGGATGACAAAAATATAATTCATAAACAAAATAGTAAAACTGTAAGACTTCATTGCTGTGAGTCTGTTCACAGTGGGACATAGCCACAATCATTAAAAGCTAACACAGTTATACCTTGCCATACATTACACATACTTCACCGGCCACTCTGCATATTTTACCCAGAAAGCTAGGGGAAAACATTGATCTAATTTTTGTTTGTTTGTTTCTGTGGGGTTAGTCAGTTTGGATATGTTGCATAAGTGGAGCAATAGAAATTGTAAATTCTGATGACCATTTCTTTCCATGATTATACTTTAAAAACATATCTAAAACCTATCATGATCCCAAACATCAAGCTTTCTAATGGATGAGTAATGTGCCATGTGTTATCATGCACAGATAAACTGCATCTTGTTTATTTATTGATACATTGGTAGATATCTGTTTATTTCTATGTTAAGATAAATCAAATAATTCTATTATACATATTTATTCTTTATGAACCTGTAGCTTCAAATCTTGGGTATATGTGCATGGGAACAATTATCGGGCCTTCTGGAAATGCTGGATTACACATTTTGAGACACTATCCAAAGGAATGATACCCTCTACATTTCAGTAGGCAATATTTGGGGATAATATTTTTCTACATTCCTGAGAAAATTGTGGTTATTTTACCCATTCTGTTTTAGCTCTTGATGATAACCTTGTAATGACATCTTTGATTTACATATTTCTGATCAGTAATGTTTAATTTGTTTATTATCCATTTTGGATCTCTTATCTGATAAAATAACATCAAAATAAGGCTTTGAATTTTAGCTATTAAGCTGAATTATATTTTTAGTTTCAATATCTAGGCTTTATATTGTTCTTGCTTTGTTTTGTTTCACATTTGTTTTAGATGCAAGTCTTTTAACATAAAATTTGAAAATGTTTTCTCTAGTTCTGTTTATTGGCTTTTTTTCAATTATAATGGTGCCCAATGAAGCACAAATGCTTCTAATTATAACCAAGTCCAATTATCTTTGTTGCTTATGCTTTGATGTCAAATCTAAGAAAGTGTTGCTTAATCTATCATAAGATATACACATAGCTTTCTTTACACTGTCGTGATTTTGATTCTTACATTTCTGTCTTTTTCCTTTTTAAGTGTGTATGTGATTTGATGTAGAGAATATAAATCCTTGCTCAATTTTCTTAATACTTTTTATTTTAACAAATATAATTACTTCACTTTTTCCTCTAGTTCCTCTCTTCAACACATACCCATGATCTCTCTTTTTTCATACAGATGGCAAATTGCCACACTTATCAAAAAGCTTTCATTTTTGTTATCCCTGAGTGAGTGAAATTAAGAGTAATTGTGTGTTGTTGACATGGGTGTGGCCATGTCAAGGACCCTAGCCCCAAATCCATGGTAAAATGGCAAAGTTCTGCATCCCCAACTCCCAGGGGACAGGCAACCTTGACTCAGAGGGACGGAAAAGCCTTCCTCTGGGCCATGTACATATATTGATAGTATGTGCAGAAAGTGTTCACTATGGATTCTACACCTATATGTTTTTGCTTTGAAAACTATTAACTTATAGACAGTACGCCTATGGAGAACAGATAATTCTGTTTTTAAATTTAGCTCCTACAGGAATTAGATAAATCTGTTTTTTTTGTTTGTTTGTTTCTTTGTATGTAATAATCCTGCTTCTTTTTTCACCTGTATGCCTCTTCAAATATCCCTCTTCCAATCTATAGAATAAATGCTTAGGGCTACCAGGGTGCTGCAGAGTTGCATCAGAGAGTCAAATATAGCCAATTCTACCCAATCCCAAACCTTCTGTCCCTACATGCCCTTCATTTCTCCATTTTGCCAGTCGGGTCAAGTCCCTGGATCTGTACAGGTATGTGGCCCTGCATTCTTCCTTAGAAACACCTGGAATCTTTAATCAAAACTCTATATTCTATTGTCTCCCTTCATGAGAATATGGGGAGCTACCATCTGTTTATTTTATGTAAACTATGAAATATGTAGTTTTTCACAGTGCCAAAAGCAATAAAATTAAAGATGAATAACATGAATTTGTTGAGCTGATAATTGTGCACAAACTTTATAAATACACCCTTCCACACTAGTATGTCCAAAAAAAACAAAAACAAAAACAAAACAAAAAAAAAACCAAAACCCTGAAGGGTATATTAAAGAATCCTTTGATATTAATGAAAATAAAGTGATAATGTATCTGCCATGCTTAAAATATGTTATAATATGTATCTGCCATGCTTATAATATGTTATAATATGTATCTTCCATGCTTACCAGGGAATTTACAGCTCAATTACTTCACTACGAAGCAAGAAATACCTCAAATCAATAATCTATCCTTTCTTCCAAAGGCAGAAGGAAAGGGAAAGGCAAACCATGCCCAACATGAGTCAAAGGAAATAAATATAAATATTCTCGTGTCGAGTAATGAAATACATAGCAGAAAAAGTCAATGCCACTTAAACCTGCCTCCTTGAAAGTACAAACAAAATTGATATATTTGTAGGTAGATTGAACAAGAAAGTTACTAGAGTTAAGAATATATTGGTACGAGACCCAAAGAAGCACTGAAATACTATGACTCATTGTATGAGTATATGTGTTGGTTTGAATAGATTTGACCCCCATAGATTCATGTGTTTGAATATTTGGCACACAGAGAGTGGCACTATTAGGAGCAATGGCCTTGTTGGAGGAAGTGTTTCACTATGAGGCAGGGCTTTGTGGTCTCCTGTGCTCAATTTCTGTTCAATGTGGGACTTGGACTCAGTCTCCTGGCTGCCTTCAGATCAAGATGTAGAACTCTCTGCTCATCTAACACCATGTCTGCCTTCATGCTGCCATGCCTCCCACCATGCGGATAATGGACTAAACTTCTAAATCTATAAGCCAGCCCCAATTAAATGTTTGCCTTTTGTGTTTATACCTTGGTCATGGTATATCTTCACAGCAATAAAACCCTAACTTAAGGTAGAAGTTAATACCAGGGACTGGGGTATTTCTGTGATAGGTCTGGTCATTCTTTTGTTTGTAAGAATGTGGATTTGGGAACTTTAGACTAATAAAGCAATGGAATGCTGTAAGAGAGGCTTAATGGGTCATGCTGGCAGAAACATGGAAGACAGTTGCACAGAGGGTGATTAGAATGCAGGTGCCTGGATTAAGAGGATTCAGAAGAGATTTTTTTATATGTTGCATAGAGATGTGGCTGCTTTTTATTCTTGTCTGATGAGTCTGCCTGGGGCTAAAGTAAAGAGATTTAGATTAATTGCATTGACAAAGGAAATCTCAAAACAGCCTACTATAGACTCTGTTCTCTTATGAAGAGTATTTTGATCAAATATAGCAAGCTGAGAAATGAAAAAAAAATATATGGTTCATGGGTTAAAGGATGGACCAAGAAGTGGAATGGAGCTAAAGTTTGTGTTCAAGGAGATAAACAGATTAAAATATTAAATAGGATCAAGGGAGTAGTGACTTCAGGGCAAGATTCCACCCATCTAAACTTCCATCTTTTAAAAAGGAATTAAAGAACATTTAACTCCATCAGTGTGGAACATACCTTTAATCTAAGCACTTAGGAGACAGAAGCATGCAGGTCTCTGAGTCCAAGGCCAGTCTGGTTGACAGAGCAAGTTCAAGCGTAGTCAATGAAGCGTAGTCAATGAAGTAAACGATGGAATACAGAAAGCTGGTGAAAATATAATTGAATAAGTAGACCATGTTCCAGCCTCAGCAAACAGCAGAACTTGGTAGCTTCTGCCACATGGTTCTAGCTTTAGAATTAAGCACAGATATTCTCTCTTTGACTAAATAAAATTACTGAGGCCAGGAATGTGTCAAAGGTGTCCCTGTACAGAATCTCAGAGAGGCTGTTGTATAAACAGATTTGTGGAATCTCTCTTTGCTACTAAGGAAATTGTTAAGGCCAGGTGCTTGGCAGGTGTGTCCCTGTATGGAGGCCTAGTGAGGCCATTTTTGAAACTGTGAAAGGCCCTTGTTTGAAGCTATAAATGTAAAGCCTAATTGTCTTGGAGAACCTGGGAAAGCTGCTAACGAGGGGGGGTGCTGGGGGGGGGTGCTGGGGGGGGGGTGGTACCAGACCGTGAAAAAGAAGTGTGATTTCTTTAACAAAGCTAAAAGGAGTTGGAGATCTGAAGAGCACTTTGACATCAAAAATGGAGTTGCAACATTTGGAGTTTGCCTAGCTGGCTTTCCATCTTTCTTTGGTCTAGTATTTCTTTACTTAGCTCCCTTCCCTATTGTTTGGAAGGTAATGCATATCCTATGCTATGATATGTTGAAGTATGTGATCTGCTTTTTGATTTTGATTATATAGGTGATTACAGTTAAGAGACTTAGATTTTTGGACTTTTTTTTCTTTTTAAATATTTTTATTAGGTATTTTCCTTAATTACATTTCCAATGCTATCCCAAAAGTCCCCCATACCCTCCTGCCCACTCCCCTACCCACCTACTCCCACTTTTTGGCCCTGGTGTTCCCCTGTACCGGGGCATATAAAGTTTGCATGACCAATGGGCCTCTCTTTCCAGTGATGGCCGACTAGGCCATCTTTTGATACATATGCAGCTAGAGTCAAGAGCTCCGGGGTACTGGTTAGTTCATATTGTTGTTCCACCTATAGGGTTGCAGATCCCTTTAGCTCCTTGGGTACTTTCTCTAGCTCCTCCATTGGGGGCCCTGTGATCCATCCAATAGCTGTCTGTGAGCATCCACTTCTGTGTTTGCTAGGCACTATATCAGGGTCCTTTCAACAAAATCTTGCTAGTGTATGCAATGGTGCCAGTGGTTGGAGGCTGATTATGGGATGGATCCTTGGATATGGCAGTCTCTAGATGGTCCATCCTTTTGTCTCAGCTCCAAACTTTGTCTCTGTAACTCCTTCCATGGGTGTTTTGTTCCCAATTCTAAGAAGGGGCAAAGTGTCCACACTTTGGTCTTCGTTCTTCTTGAGTTTAATGTGTTTTGAAAATTGTATCTTATATCTTGGGTATTCTAAGTTTCTGGGCTAATATCCACTTATCAGTGAGAACATATCATTTGAGTTCTTTTGTGATTCGGTTACCTCACTCAGGATGATGCCCTCCAGGTCCAACCATTGCCTAGGAATTTCATAAATTCATTCTTTTTAATAGCTGAGTAGTACTCCATTGTGTAAATGTACCATATTTTCTGTATCTATTCCTCTGTTGAGGGGCATCTAGGTTCTTTCAAGCTTCTGGTTATTATAAATAAGGCTGCTATGAACATAGTGGAGCATGTGTCTTTCTTACCAGCTGGAACATCTTCTGGATATATGCCCAGGAGAGGTATTGCAGGATCCTCCGGTAGTACTATGTCCAATTTTCTGAGGAACCTCCAGACTGATTTCCAGAGTGGTTGTACAAGCTTGCAATCCCACCAACAATGGAGGAGTGTTCCTCTTTCTCCACATCCTCGCCAACATCTGCTGTCACCTGAATTTTTGATCTTAGCCATTCTGACTGGTGTGAGATGGAATCTTAGGGTTGTTTTGATTTGCATTTCCCTGATGATTATCGATGCTGAACATTTTTCAGGTGCTTCTCAGCCATTCGGTATTCCTCAGGTGAGAATTCTTTGTTTAGCTCTGAGCCCCATTTTTTAATTGGGTTATTTGATTTTCTGGAGTCCACCTTCTTGAGTTCTTTATATATATTGGATATTAGTCCCCTATCTGATTTAGGATAGGTAAAGATGATTTTTGGACTTTTAAAACATTTTAAAACTGCAATAGACTATGGAGAATGAATGCATTTTGAATTATGCTATGGTTACAACAAGCTTATGGGGAACAGTGAGTAGAATGTGGTAATTTGAATAGGTTTGGTCCCCTATTTATTCATGTGCTTAAATGCTTGGCCCATGGGGCGTGGCACTATTAAGAGGTATGGCCTTGTTGGAGGAAGTGTGTCACTTTGAGGGCTGGATTTGAGATCTCAAAGTTCTACCTTACGTGGAAGTCAGTCTCCTCCTGGCTGTTTTCCAATTACCATGTAGAACTTTCTGCTCCTCTAGCACCATGTCTGCCTGCATGCTGCCATGATTCCTATGATGATGATAATAGACTCACCTTCTGAAAGTGTAAGCCAGTCCCAATTGTATGATTGTGTTTATAAGAGTTGTCTTGGTCATGGTATGTCTTTACAGCAATAAAACCCTAAGATAGCGTGAAATTAAATAGCTTGTATAACATATACACATCACCATGAAGACATGATTATTATTAAAACTGATATAAAATGTAGCTCAATATTGAATGGATCTACAATAAGTGACACTTACAGTAAGTGACACAAACTAGAAATAACTAACATTACTCATAAAGGAAAGAGCCCAGGTGGCTTCACTGTAGAATTCTATCAGATATTTAAGGACCACATATTTCACATTTTTCTAGTAATACAAAAGAAGGGAGCATTTAACACAACATCCTATTAAGAATCTAACAATCTTTCCTGAAAGGCTGGCAAAGCTAGTTAAAAAACTTGAAATCAACATTGCTTATGAATAGAGATATTAAAAATGCAAACTTTAACAAACTAACACATCAGATGTAACAAAATCTATCCAGCAAAAATAAAAAGAATATATCATAGAAATAAATGTAAATTTAGTTCAGTATTCTAGACTAGAATAGAAGTAATGGTTTTTAATCTCTTAATAGATGCAAGAAAACTTATAAAATACCCTGTAGCCTTCATAATAAAATGTCAACAAAATTACTGAAATGGGAAGCATTCTAGCTATGTAGAGAAGCCCACAGTTATTGCCATTTCACATGAATAGTAGGTGTTTACACTGTAACAAACCGAATATGTACACCAGCCACATTTTCACCATTCAGTTGGGGATTGGAGCTAGTTGGTGATTAAAAAATATGTAGTACCATTCGGGTCATAAAGAGAAGAGAGAGTGGAAAACTATTTAGCCACAGAATATATGATACTATATAAAGAAAGCTATTATAGTTAATTAGAGTTCAACAATGATAGAAGATACAGGAGCAATACTCAGAACTCAATCCTATTTCGCACATTTCAGTATGTCAACATTGTTTCATGACATAAATACTCAACAGAATAGGAAGTGAATTGAGTACCTATAGCTCCATGATCTTAGAAATAACTAATCTAAATAAAAATGGCAAAATAAGAAGTATTTCATCAAAAGAACAGAGCAAAGTGTCCAACAACCAATAAAATTATTAGTGATACCATTAGTCATCAGAGAAACTGTCTTAGTAAGGGTTTCTATTCCTGCACAAGCATCATGACCAAGAAGCAAGTTGGGGAGGAAAGGGTTTATCCAGCTTACACTTCCATACTGCTGTTCATCACCAAGGAAGGCAGGACTGGAACTCAAGCAGGTCAGGAAGCAGGAGCTGATGCAGAGGCCATGGAGGGATGTTCCTTACTGGCTTGCTCAGCCTGATCTCTTATAGAACTCAAGACTACCAGCCCAGAGATGGTTCCACCCACAAGGGGCCTTTCCCCCTTGATCACTATTTGAGAAAATGCCTTACAGTTGCATCTCATTTCCTCAACTGAAGCTCCTTTCTCTGTGATAACTCCAGATGTGTCAAGTTGACACAAAACTTAAGTAAGAACCTTTTAATAATACAATGTATGTCCAGTAGAGTGACTAGAACACAAAATTCAAGTAACAGACAATGGGAATGTGTGTTCCTAGAAATCAGAACTTTTATACCATGATGAAGGGGAAGTAAAATGTTGCAGATGCTTTGGAAAGAGTCTATTAGTTCACTCATGTGACAAGAAAGCCTTCAGTGAATGTAGGAAGAGTGAATGAAGCCATGAGAATGTGTATTACTGACACAGGCAGAGCCATGTCAAGGTCCTCAATGCCTAATACTCAGGGGAGTGAGAAAGCCTTCCCCTGGCAAGGCTGAGAGGGATGGCAAGGCCTTCCTCTGTTGCAAATCTGAATGTTGATATTCTGCAGGTATAAGTGCCTATGCATGATTGAGCAGTGCGTGTAAAAGCTGGTAACAAAGCTTTCTTCTCAGATGACTACAGCCTGAGACTGCTCCCCCTAGGAGAGTACTTACTGCTCATCCTGTGCTGTACACAATAAGCACACTGAGGTTCCGGATTGGTGGTGGTGGTGGTGGTGGTGGTGGTGGTGGTGGTGGTGGTGTGGCTCCAGCCGGGTAGGCACAGCACATCTAATCCCAGTGTTTTCTGTACCTACATTCATGGGTCTTTTCTTTCTCCATTAACCCACTGTCCCAGTGAAGGTTCCAGAATCAAACTGTGAAGAACACAGAAACTCTTGAATAAACAGAGTATAAAGCAGGGTTCTCTAGAGGAATAACACACACACACACACACACACACACACACACACACACACACACACAGAGGGGGGAGGGGGAGGGAGGGAAAGAAAGACAGAGAGACAGATAGAGAGACAGAGACATACACAGAAGCAGAGAAAGGCAGGAATTTGTTAGATGCACTCATGAATGAACATGTAACGGAAAGACAGCAACAGCTGTCTGTCTGGACATTGTTGATGTAGAGAACCAGGTAGCGTCTCGATCAGGATGTTCAACAGTCCCAATCTGTTGCTCAAATCTGAAATATTTCCTTCAGAGTCCTTGGTTCTAATTCCACATAGGGAAGGGAGATGCTGTGATCTGAGGTCAGCTGAGGACCTCTAGCAACATCACCGGATCCAATCAGGAAGAAGAGTGTGCAGTCACTTGCACCTTGTGCTATTTCTTTGCACCTCTTTTGCAGTCAGATTGGCACATAGAAGGTACTTCCAATTTAAAGACAAGTGCTTCCTCCTTGCTCTACCCCTGCAGTATCTCTCATTTCTGCCTTCTCTGGAAATATCTGCACAGATACACAAGTCGAGTTAACCCATCCCATGTCTCTCTCAATCCAGTCAATTTGATACCTAAGAGCAGCCATCACACATGGAGTTATCATATAACCCAGTAATGTCACTCTCAGTATGTTACTAAGAAAAATGAATAGAGATGTTCACAAGTGCTTGTCCATGAGCACTCACCTCAGCATGACCGCCATGAGGCAGAAGCAACAGACAACTTACCAATAAATAGCTATTGTACTTCTTCTGTTCTATGTAATATTAGTTCATGACACATGGGAGTCAAGTGTTGATAGATGCCACTGGAAGTTTTACAGGCTCTAGAATGTTGTGTAAAGCCTCCCGATGAACTAAATCTATCTGTAAGTCAAATAAGTCTAAGCTGAAAAGTTACAGTAAATATTTAAATACCGGCATGATCTAATGCTTTTTGTTGTGTTTGTTTTGGTTTTGATATTTTAAGAGGGTTACATTCTTATAGCCCAGGCTGGCCTCAAACTTATAGAAGTGTTTCTCTGTTTCAGACTCTTGATTGCCGCATGGACATTTGTAAGCAGCCAGTTGCAAAAATCAAGCTAAGAGGCAGTGGTATTGAGTGAACCACTTAGGCTTTGTGGTGCCAAAGAACACTGCTTCTGATGCCTACAATGGAGGATGTTTTAAATCATTTAGAGAATCGCTAACTTTGAACCTAGATACTGAGCAGTTATTGTTATTGAACATGTTGTTGGTGAACATGAGCATTTTGTGTTTTCATACCCTATTGTTTTGCCCCTGCCCCCTGCCTAGGACCTTGTCTTCCCTTCTATCACGTTGGCTTGGGCTGCCCTAAGCATTTCTTTTTCTAAGATTTCTTCTTCTATGTCTCTGAGGCTGAAGGGCATTTCAGTCAGGATTTCCTGAGTAGCTTCATCGAAACACAGAGGACAGGAGTTGGGTTTGTGATAGTTGTTCTGAAAGAGTGAAAGATAAGGGAAGCTCACAGCTATGTTCAAATGATTGAGAAAGGTTGCCATACCGAAAGAAAATGGAATTTGCTTTCTGTAATGTTGGAACTGCAGTAGGTGTGAGTAGAGAAGGGGGTCAGCTTGGCTGACATTAAAAGAAGCATCTAGTAATTCCACAGGGACAGAGACCAGTGCTCTAGGCTTAGCCAGCTCTGTGTTGTTTGGGGCTTCACAGTGGCAAATGCTTAGTTTCTCCCTGGTGGGAAATGTAGAGGCTCAAGTGACAGGTGGGAATCTTAACAAAAAGCAGCTTTTGAAAACTGTGGGTCACACACATCAATATGGCATGAAATTATATTGATGAACCTCAACAAGCACTTATAATATGGATGTCGTAAATTTCTTCTTGTTCAAATAATCATTTGCAATTTTTTGATTAAAAGGTACAAATACAAGTATACCAGTCCAGAGAAAGTGGCATACATATTGCTATCCTTGTTAATATTTTGTTATACCTATTATAATCATGCTTCATTGTAAACAGAAACTTGGCACAGATTGTCATCCATATATATGTATGTAAATGCACATTTTAATATTCACGTGTTTGCACATCCACATTACATATTTAACAGGACATTTTGCAGTACTCTGCTCTAAGTTATATATACATATTATACTTAATACTAAGTTCCCATTTAAGAAAAGACATCATGTCTATCTTGGTTGCCCATTATACTTTCTTTCTTTTCTTTAGACTCTTACTTCCCCTTTCATATCCCCCTTCTGAATTTCTGTCATATATGCTATAAATATACACATACAATGTGCACATATACACATATATATACATATTGTGTGTGCGCATGTGTGTGTGTTTGAGTGAGTGTGTGATAAATATGCCAGATCTACACACACACACACACAGAGAGAGAGAGAGAGAGAGAGAGAGACAGAGAGAGAGAGAGAGACAGAGAGAGACAGAGAGACAGAGACAGAGAGACAGAGAGACAGAGAGACAGAGAGACAGAGACAGAGACACAGCAAGAATCACACATTTGTTGGAGTCTGACTTAATTCTGTTAACTTATTGTCATTTTTAGCAATTTTAAAATTATTTTTATTCTATTTTAGATAATATAAGAAGTTATAGATTTAACTAAGATAGTTTCTGACCCGCTTTTTAGACCATGCCACCATATTTCTGTTATGATACAAAAGGGATGTTTTGTTCTCTCAATGTAAACTTTCCCTTTCAGGTCTCTCCTTCGTAAGATACAGATTTCCCAGTGCTTGCAGAAACCGCACTCTGCTCATCATTTACTCCCAGCTCAGGCTGTGCTCTCCCCAGCAGATTCCTGCTACTATACTCCAAGTGGCCACATTGCTTCCACTGCCCACTTGGTTCAGTTCTCATTAGAGTAACAGTAGATGATTCTTCAAAGTCCATTCTAGTCCTGTTGCTTTTCAGCCACTCTGGTTTGCTAATACCCACCTTATCCCACACCCTGATCAACTCGCTCTCCCTTTATCCCTTCATTGACTCCACTTACTCTGCTTAAATGTCTAACCATTGAAGAGAGGAATCTCTCTCTCTCTCTCTCTCTCTCTCTCTCTCCTTTCTCTCTCTCTCTCTCTCTCTCTCTCACACATACACACACACACACACACACACACACACACACACACACACACAGATATTAAATTATCTGTTGATCATCTTTCCTTGTGGAGTCTGGGGTTTTTGCTTGATCTGTTGCTGACTCTGAAATTCTTGTGGCCTCCCTAACACTTGGTAACCACTCTAAAAGCATCATTGGGTGAGAAGAAGAAAAACTAATTTCTCATGGCTACTTAGGCTTCTGGGAGAAGGTTAAGACAAAGACTTGATAAGCTTCCCTTTGGGGAATGACTGCAATAATTTATACTGGAATTTATTGATGTAATGATAATCAAAATCATCTCAGTAAAAATGACCACCACATGATCCTTTACATAAGTAGGTTTAATCAAAGTTTAAGAAATGACTGAATGTTGAAAAGTACAACACTCAAAGCCATCCAATGGTTTTGCGGGAGAGTATCTTGTAAAGTTTTCCCAGACTGTGTCTGGGATATGAGTACATACAGATAATCTTCAAGCATTAACTGAAATTTACAGTGCCTTAATTTAATTCTCCAAAGCAATGGAGATTAAGAAATGCCTGTGTGTTTCATAACACTTGTAGAATTAATGCTGCTTATTATAAACCTCAAGCCTCTTCAGGGTGCCTTGGGGTCTTTGTGGCTTTTGCAATGCCACCCCAGGGCCACTTCAGCAGAGAAAGATGGGCATATGCTACGAGTAACTACTCCCATGGGTGGTGATCTCTAATAGAGAATGGCCCCTTTATTTGCTCTGCTTGCATAGAGTGTGACTTTCATGCATGCTACATCCAAGCTCCACTTACTGGAATCATTTTGAGGCCAAATGATGTTATGCCTACTACACCTGTCAGTCTGAAGACATCCAGGGAGCTCTTCTCTCTTTGCCCCACCTAGGCTCCCTCTCCCTGTTCCACATCTCTTTATATCTTTACACTTCAGAATAGTCCATCTCAATCACAGGAGCTTATTGCATGCTCTGTGATGGCTAATTTAGAAATTTTAAAAGAACTGGTCCAAATTACGGAGCTCCCCAGGGCCTGGGTGTGGCAAGGCTTTAGGTGTGCCTCAGAGGACATTTCCAGAGATGATTAACTGAGGGAGACAGATTTTCCTTGAGTGCAAGCAGCACCATTCTATAAGCTGGACTAAGAAGAGACAAAGGAGCAAACCAGTTGAACACACATATTCTGTTTTTCTGAATGCTGATCTACTGAGATGTGCGCAGGCTCACACCCCTGCCTCCATGCAGCCAACTGCTACACCCCTGCTCTGTCGGGACAGACTTAATTGTCTCATGATTCTGAGTCAAAGTACATCCTCCTCCATCACCATCACATTGCTTTTGTCTGATGTTTGGTCATGGCAATGATAAAGTTAGTTTAAATCCATCTCTTTAAATTCCCCTTCTCCTCTTAAAAATGCCCTTGGAAGGAGTTACAGAGACAAAGTTTGGAGCTGAGATGAAAGGATGGACCATGTAGAGACTGCCTTATCCAGGGATCCACCCCATAATCAGCATCCAAAAGCTGACACCATTGCATACACTAGCAAGATTTTATCGAAAGGACCCAGATGTAGCTGTCTCTTGTGAGACTATGCCGGGGCCTAGCAAACACAGAAGTGGATGCCCACAGTCAGCTAATGGATGGATCACAGGGCTCCCAATGGAGGAGCTAGAGAAAGTACCCAAGGAGCTAAAGGGATCTGCAACCCTATAGGTGGATCAACATTATGAACTAACCAGTACCCCGGAGCTCTTGACTCTAGCTGCATATGTATCAAAAGATGGCCTAGTCGGCCATCACTGGAAAGAGAGGCCCATTGGACACACAAACTTTATATGCCCCAGAACAGGGGAACACCAGGGCCAAAAAGGGGGAGTGGGCAGGTAGGGGAGTGGGGTGGGTGGGTATGGGGGACTTTTGGTATAGCATTGGAAATGTAAATGAGCTAAATACCTAATAAAAAATGGAAAGAAAAAAAATGCTACCCACTTTCCAATGCAGCTCTCTGCCCCTTGATGTTCACTCAAAGGAATACCTCTCATTCCTTGTCCTTCATTTCTCTTGACATTTGGAATAGCTTGGATTTCTTGTCCATTCTATGGAGCAAAACTTCTAGCCATGAAGGAAATATGCTCAACAAACCTGCCTCTGCTCAGTTCAGTTCAGCAGCTGACTTCACCCATCTCACACTTTGTCTCCTGGCTTGCCGTCATAAACAGCACTTGAACCTCTCTCTACCAGTGCTCTGGCTGAATTCAAATTCCAGGTGTACCATATGTGTTCACTTAATGCTACACTATTCTCCAAATTTCCTATACTTAATGGACTTTACTCTCTCACACATTATCATGACTGAAAAAAAAAAACAAAAACAAACAAATCATGCCATCCTATGACAATCATAGATAATGCTAGATAATGTCATTGTGTGACTCTCAGAAGTTACAGTTACTATGCAGTGGCCCCTCATACTTCCTTTCAAGCTCAAGAGACTTTCCTTGCTTTGGGTCTCAATTAAGGTAGTCTATAGTTTTGAAGAACTTAATATTCTTCCATAAAGGAAGGGAGGGAGGGGAGGAGGGAGGGAGGGAGGGAGGAGAGAAGGAAGGAAGGAAGGAAGGAAGGAAGGAAGGAAGGAAGGAAGGAAGGAACTAAAACCATGAAAAAAAAAGATAGCACTTAGCACTTACTGTATTGAGAGGACTGAGTCAGTTAGCAAGAGCCAGGCTGACTCCATGACAGGCTGAAACTGGCAGTTGGAGACACTAGGCCTAAGCTTCTGTTTCCTAGAACTGGAAAAGTCTGAACGAAGTTAATTCCAGGAAAAACCACCCAGCAAGGGCAGCCAATCAGGAAGCTGCCCCACCACCTAACCTGAGCCAACCTCATGGCACCTAATCAGGAGCTGCGAAAGCTGCGCCACCATTTATTCTGAGGTAACCTCATGGCAGCCAATCAGGAGCTGTTGAAGCTGCTCCCACCACCTAGCTTGAACCAAGTAGAGTTAATCATCCAAAGTCCCCCAGATCCTCCAGAGACTTAACCAATCACGAAGGCATGGATTGGTTAAGTCTCATGGAGAACCAATCAATAAATTGAAAGAAAGATTCCCCACTCCTGCCCTAACAGGCTTTAAATTGACTCTGCCCAGTCCACACCTTGTTCTTCCATCCCTAGCTATGGTGAACCCCTGCATGCAGGTTCTCGGCAGAATAAGTGCTCTTTGCCATTGCATACTACTTGAGTTTGGAGTATCATTCTTCATAAATCACAGACCCTTACATTATATTTAAGATTTCTCTATTCCAAACAAAAGGTAAATGGGAAACTGAGTAATTCACTGACCACTGTTCCATATAATGGTACCAAATATGTTTAAGGCTCCCAAGGAAGGAGAGTAGGGATGGTGGATTCACCTCATTGTGTGAGCCTGAATCTGGATCACAATTTGTGATGGGCAAGTATGTGATAGATTCTGTAGGTCTGTCTGTGACTAGAGGCAGCAAGCTGAACAGAAAAATGTCTTCACACAGAGCCTGTGAAGATCTCAGGTACCTCAGGCAGTCTCACTCGGAAGATTTGTTTTCTTAATAAGAATTTAATCTTACTTGCAGGGCAGTTTTGCAGGTGATAATTAATCATTTCGCCATAAACCTGATGTTACAAAGCTCTCAAGGAAAATTTGATGGCTTTTATTAGGTAGGCGTGGCTCTTTAAGATTTTGAATTTATTTTCAGTGTTACATACTTTTATTTCATAGTATTTCATTGATGATTTGGGAATTTCATATCATGAACCTGAGCACACTCACTTCCCAGTCTTCCCAGGCCAACCCCTGTAAACACCCCACAAAAAAAAAAAAAAAGGAAAGAAAGAAAGAAAGAAAGAAAGAAAGAGAGAAAGAAAGAAAGAAAGAAAGAAGAAAGAAAGAGAAAGAAAGAGAGAGAGAGAAATTGAAAAGCAATTCAATTTGTGTTCTTCACCTACTCACTAGAGCAAACACCCATACTCCTGTAAATCCATATTCTTTAGTCCCTCTGACTTTAAAGGGAAAGGAAGTCACTTTTGCCATGGTTTTGATGACTGAAGAATCACAGTTGAGAAAGAGGGACATGGAAGGCTTCTGTGAAAACCTCTACACCCCCTAAATGTAACAGCCTAGACAGAAAGTCATTGAAGAGAACTCTTAAAAATTACAAGGATGCTGAAGGTGTGGCTCTCTACTTCCCATTGAATTAAAAGGTGCGCTGTCCAGCTAGAGAGATGCTCAGCAATCAAGGACCTTTGCTGTTCTTCCAGAGGACCCAGGCTTGGTTCCCAACACTCATATGACAGCTGACAACCATCTATAATTCCAGTTCCATGGATCCAGTGCCCTCTGCTGGTGTCCACAAGCACCCGCGTGTACATGGGGCACAGAGTACATACATACATGCAGGCAAATACTCATCAACATAAATTAAATATAAATCTCTCCTTTTAAAGTGCTGCTGTTCCAATGGCTTTGTTTGCTTGGCTAAGCACAATGTAACCTGATACATTTCCACCAAGAATTTGGTAAAACCACTGTGCATGAGTAAACTTAGCCTTAGACAGTGGCTAAATGCCTTTCAGCCAGTCTCTCTACTTCTAATACATTAATATTAAAAGTTTCTTCTTTTCTTGTTTTGTTCTAAAATAATACAAATTGTCAATGTATTTTAATATGAAATTATGGTTGACCTTACTAGATTTTTGTTGTATCCTCTGTTGTCAGCTCCTGCTTCCTTTATCATATAGACAAGGTATTTGGATATTCTATGTCAGTGGTTCTCAAACTGTAGGTCATGACCCCTTTAGCAAACCCATCTCTCCAAAAATATTTACATTATAATTCATAATTGTAGCAAAATTACAGTTAGGGAATAACAATGCAAATGATTTTATGGTTAGGGTCACTAAAACCTGAGGCACTGGATTAGAAGGTTGCAGGGTCAGGAAGGTTGAGAACCACTTAGGATCCAGCCGGCTAAAACAGGAAACTATGGAGCTGTGATATAGTTTATATGTTATTATTTACAGCATAATTATATTCATAAGTTAAAAAGAGTATTCTTAGTGGAAGTGCGGTATTTTATTTTAATCCCAACCTTCTTGTTCTATAGTACCAACTTTCTGAATACAGTAACAAACCATAACACTTTGAAGCAGTTTGTAGGTTTTGTTTTAACTGATCTCTACCAAATTGTGTTAGCTTTGTGCCTCTGTGTGTGATGTGGACATGTGTGCCTGTTTGTGTGCATAGGTACACCTCAGGCCTTCCTCTTCTATCCAGTTTGAAATGGATCTCTTCACAGATGACATAGCAGGCATAGGGACTTAAAAGCTTCATGACATTCCCATGTGTCTGCCTCTCATCTACAATATGATCCCTGAGATATGTATGTAGAGATATGTATTACCACGTCAGGCTTTGTATGAATGCCTCATGCTTGTGTGGCAAGAACTTTACCTACTGAACCATCCGACCTGTCCTATATGTTCTAATTAAATGCTCACAAAACACTTGCACTTAATATTAATTTATTTTTTCAAATGAGATCTTAAGGTTGCCAATCAATTCAATTTAGCTATAACCTAATACCACTGATCAAGAACAGAGCACTACCCTCTTGTTTTGAAATGATTTCACCTTCTTGTCTTAACATTACCTTATTATTTTAAAATGTTGTCAAAGACTATACATCCTCAGTTGTCTATGTATTATGCGTATGCTAAGTTAGCTCCATATTAAGGTCTATGAAGAATTAATATTAGTATTGCATAGACTTCGCTTGCCTTAGATAAAATGCTTTTGAGTCTAATCTCACAGCTCCACAGACAACCACATGATGTGTTTTCAACAAGATGTATTGTATGTCTGCATTAATGTTCAATATTCTTCTTAAGATAGATCTTCAAAGTTTTATAACTGCTATATTTTAAAACATATATCAGTAAATTTTGCTGTTTGAATATCTTTAAGTTCACATTGTTAAGTGATACTATTTTTTTCAAATTCAGTGTCAATGTAACATGGACAAATCAGTGAATTTTTCAGCTTTGAAAAGATTTTAAGTTTAAATGAACTTTGCTTATCTAATATAGGAATACACCAGGCACACTTTATCCAAGTTCTTTCAAAGCAAAAATCTTGAACATCCATGATATAATGTCCCAAAAGAATATAATAATTATATTGTTTTACATAATAAAATAAATAACATAATAACAAATTAATACCTAGATGATATTATCAAACAAATTGAAGACTTTACTATATTTTACCAGCTGATACATTCTTATTTATTTATTTGTCTTTTTCAGGTTTTTTTTTTTATAAAGTCCAGCCATGCCTAGAGTGTGCAGCCTTCTGAAAATAGCAGTATATCACCATTCCCAGGGTCTTCTGCTCTTTTACAGTATCCATCATTTAAAAATTTCCCGCATTTAAATCTGTGACATTTCCATGACTTCCACTGCTGTTCATAATCTTAGATACTTTTGAAGAATCCCACACATTCTTACTACAGGACAGCATCTGGCTGAGGTTTGCACGACCCACCCTCATGACAGGATAGATTTAGCTCCCTTTAAGACAGAGTGACATAGGAAAGAGATGTCTTTGCAGTAGCCTATCGGGTAACAGATGTCTCAGTATTAATGATAACACATCAAGCATTTTAGCAAGGTAATACTTGGTGGATTTTTTCCACTGAAAATGTCTTATGCTCTTACAGTTACCAAGAATTTGCAGGACATACACATTAGACTATGTGAATAATGAGTTTCTCATGAAACTTCATCCCCAAATGTTATCATCCACTGTTTAATACTGCCCTAGTAATTCCCAGCAGAGAGTTCCTCTGATGTTACTTTATATACTCATCAATCACTATTTATATCCATTTGTGTGTTAATTTTATTGTTATCAAACCAAATGTAGTACTCATAGATACACATAAGAATAAAATTATCCCAATCATTCCAATTTGGTTTCTTAGTGATACTTCTGCTTAGCTCTCATCCTGTATTCAAAATGACTTTTAAAATTTCAGCTGTTGTAAATAATTCTATGATCTTTCCTTCCATTTTATAGAGAGGCATGATTCTGTATTAATACTGAATTTTTGTTTAAAGTGTGATTTTTTAACAAGTTTTGCAAGATAGTTTTTTCTTCTGCAGTTATTGTACTAAATTCATTTCCTGTTGCTGTATAAAATACTTCAGTGAAAGTGATTTAAGGAAAAAAATATTTTAGGTCCCAGTTCCAGGTTATAGTCTATCCTGGTCATATAGGAGAGTGAGGACATCCAGGAGCTCTTGAAGAACTGGTCATATTATATCTGCAGTCAGAAAATAGAGCAATGAGTGCTTGTGTGTTACCTCACATTTTTTCCTTTAAACACCCCAGGATGCCCTGTCTAGGGAATGGTAGCACCTATGGTGGGAGTCTTTTCACCTCCATTGATGGAATCAAGATAGTTTCCCATGGGCATACCAAAAGCCCATGTTCCTGTTCTGTTTCCTTTCTTCCCATTGCATCTAACCTAGGAAGAGACACTTCCATTGACTTTTACAACTTTGACCCTTTTGCAGGACATCAGACAGCTATTTCATAGAATTTCCTTCAGTTGAGCTTTGCCTAAATGTTTTCTCAAAACTAAGAAGAGATTTAACATCTATAACTTGCAAATGCTACAGGAAGAAACCCCCGAGAGCAGACTCATGTAGTCCAAGTTCACACACCAAACATCTAGTAAAAGTGAGACTCATACTCAAACTTATTCTTTACTAGTTTCTTATCCATTCCTCTCTCTCTCTCTCTCTCTCTCTCTCTCTCTCTCTCTCTCTCTCTCTCTCGTGTGTGTGTATACATGCATGCGTGCAACATGTAGAAGTCAGAAAAATAACCTCTATGGATCAGTTCTCCCCTCTACAATGTGGGTCCTGGATATTGAACTCAGGTCTTCAGTCTTGGTGGGAGCCTCCCTATGTTTTAGATATTTCTTATTCTTCTAACAGGTTTAAGAAAGTTTTATAGAAGATACTAGCTATTGGGTACCAGAAATCTCAGTTTGTTAACTCAAAGGCTTCAAGGAAACATGAAAAATGTGACCTCCATGCCAACTGCAAATTAAGAGTAAACTATTGTGTGTGTACCTGCATATTAACTTCCTAAGTTCAAGTTAATAATAACAGAAATGGTCATATAATAGTTCATGGCTAACTGGACATGTGTATAGAAATAGAGATGTAGGACTATGTTGATTTCAGTCACACACACACACAAAATTTTATAGTTATTTTCTGAACCTATAACAGTTCAATTGTCAATACAAATGTGACCTTTCTTATAGGGGTAATGTTTGAGCTTGAATTTTCAGTTTATTCAAGAGCCCAATGTCTACAGGATTTTCAGAAAAAGTGACTCTGAATAATAACAGGATAACCTGGTGTAATTTAGAAATACAACAATTTTAAATTCTAACATACAAATGAGCAGTGGAGCATGGATTTTGCCACATGTTTTGTGGGTGACTAATATTATGATTAATTTCATTTCTTCTGAGTTGAAATATTGAAATAATGTTTCTAATAATTACCCAACCAAGATAGTTATAAAGATTATCAAAAACCACAGAGACCAGGCTTGCTTTGTTCCAGGTCACATGTGGAGTGTCTGTTAAAAATGAGACTCGCCATCAGACTTACCTTGTGTCAGATGCTGCCCCTCATTGTCACCCTAACACAGAGCCATCTGCTACCATGATGGTCAGCCCTATGGCACATGGTCCTGACATGGATGAACCACCCTGTGAATGGCTAAGAGCCACTGCTGAGCTGACCAGCACTGCTGTGAATAATGCTATCATTAATCATACCAGGGTAAATCAGCTTCCTGTGTTTGCACATCTTGCTATTTCATCATTTTGCTCTTCTCTTGTCAAACTGGTTTGCCTGCCATGGTGTGAGGCTACACAGAGACCCCCAAACATGCTTCATTAAAACTTGGATGTTGTGCCTGTGATGCTGTCAGCAATTGAGGCAAGGAGAAGAACCACTTCACTGAGCCCTGCTTTATAACAGTCTGCAGAAGAACAGTTTTCTCCATCGTGGCAGTTTAATTATGGTGCTCATCTCAAAGGGCAGAATAAAGACAGCCTTCACCTGACTTCCAGACAGGCCTACAAGGAGTACAAGTACCCTGACTTCTCACATGAGCAACCCATTTTTTGAAATGTAATATTGGCCTGTTTGTTTTGTGTCTTGGAACAGCAGCAAGAATACTTTGTTGTGGAGCCATTAATTCTCTGTTAAGCTGTGTTCATGTAAGACAGCTGTTCTCTTCTTTTGCTCTTTCACTTATTCTTGTTGTTAGACAAGAATGGAGGATTCAGAGGAAGAGTCCCTTATGATAAGCTACAATTCACTTCCTGATAAGATTAGAAATCATTCTGAGGTCTACATTAAGATATTTATGTTCAAAACATTTAACATAACCATTTAGAAGAGAAGCTCTAAGCTAAACCTAGCATTGAAAGAAAAACTGTAGAAAGTAAAGATTTTTCATATCACAAACTAAACTGTCCACATCCTTATTTCCAGTCTCAGGATACATGCCCAGTGTTAGGGTTAATGATTTTAGGACTGTTCACTGCTGATAGAATGTAATTTCTAAGTCCTGGCTTCATACTCTGCCTTCCTATCTATCATAAGAGTTGGGCAATTTACGGAACTTCTCTATTCATTGAATAGGTTTTTACTGAATCTCCACTGGCCATGGGTACCATTCTGATTTCTGCACACAAATTACAGAGATAAAACTCAATGCCCATATTATGTGTGTGTGTGTGTGTTACTGGAAAGGCCAACAAATTATAAATATATGTGTACTAGATTATAAAATAATATAGTTCTGAGAATCTACGTGTGTGCATGAATGCATGCATGTGTATATTGCATGCACATGTGTGTGTGTGTGTGTGTGTGTGTGTGTGTTTGTGTGTGTGTGTGTGGTGTTAGACAATGAGGGAAGAAAAGTGCTAGGGCAAACTGAAAGTCTGGAGACCCTGAGAAGAGTCCACTGAAGTTTAAGCCCAAAGCTTCCCTGGAGCTCACATTGCCATGAGGCATCTGGATGAGCATCCTGGGAGGTGGTGCAATACTGTGGCCTTTGCCTTGTGTTCTGATGCTGAGTAGGAGATGCTTCCCAGTGAGTACAGCCAGGCAGATTTGTTGGATCACTTCATGCTGCTGGTATCATGAACCTTAATGTCAACCCAAGCGACAGAATTGAGTTGTGTAAAACAAACAACTATTATACCTCCAACAATCATAACTGGATTTTGGGATCATTCCCTTCCTGTAGATAATGTTTATTATAACACATAGCTATCAAGTGACCCCATCCTGCAGTTTTCTATATAGAGCTGAATCCCACTTCTTTTGCCACATTTCTATCACCCAATTCAAGTCCAGCTGCCATCTGAGATTACAGCATTAGCTTTAGATGATATCAAAAGGGACGGATGGAATGAAGAGAATAACCAATAAAAATTACATGCTTTAGATAATTTAGTGACTCCCCACAGTGCATATCCTCTGCCTTTCAAGGACTGATGGGCCTACCATATTCAATGGCAGCAGCATCCCTGATGGTCTTTGGCTGGAAGGAACCAACAATGTTGAATAGGCGCACGCATATTTTGCGGCTTGAAAATGAACAAGAAATTACCTAAAGAAACAGTGTGTAAATCATAAACTGTAAACAGCTGTCTGTTCAGGATAACCCAGCAAGGGTGGTAATGTAAAACAAATGCAGAGGGTAGGTGGGTATTCCATACCACGGGGCATACATTTCATCCTAGGGTAGAGACAGCAAGATTTGAATGCTACTAAGTAACTGGATAGTGGATTTGTGGATTTGGAGAGCTAGCCAAGGCTGGAAAGTTTGGAATGATGATTGCCACTCTGACTAAGGGCACATTTTTTTTTTTGTATTGTAGTTACCACTCTAGGCATGGCTATTGGAGAGTCAGCATGAAAGTTCAGTGCATGGTTCACAGATAACAGATGAGTCCAGAATGCCTGTGCCCAGGAACATCCGCAGGCCTGGATCTGAGAGCAGACAGATTGGAAGCCAATTGCAGGACCTCGTTATCCTCTTCCAAAGGGTGAAAGGCAGGGGAGCAGTTGTTTTGAAAAAAAAAAAAAAAAAAAAAACGTTTAAAAGCATTTCCGTGTATCCGAATATGTCTGAATACCATGTGGCTAGAGGGAAAACACCATTAGAAAAGAAAACCATATCTTAAACAAAACAAACAAGCAAAAATGTTCTGAAAATTAAGAGTGCGTTTTCAGGCAGCATTTTTGCAAACTCTTTTCAAATGTTATTCCCCACCTCCCCTTGATCTCTTCATTCTCTGCAAATGGCCTTGTTATTTTGTCCAATTCTCTTTCCTTACAATTGAGAGAGATTGTTTCTCACTTTACCCCTGCTGTGTCAGAGATTAACAGTTCTCAAGCTGTCTTTGACTTCACTGTCCTTCGCTGTCTCTTTTTTACTTTGAAAAATAATTTATCCCCAACCCCCACCCCTTTTTTTTTGAAGTTTTGACACATTCATGTCTGAAAAGATAGACCAACTATGCTATCAAGGGAGGGGGTAGGGGATGGGGGGTTTGTGGGGGGAAACTGGCAAGAGGGATAACATTTGAAATGTAAATAAATAAAATAACTAATAACAACAACAACAACAAAAAAAAGAACACTACTCTTCTGAAGTGATTTTTATTATCAAAAGAAAGGCCTAAAATTTGAAGAGTAATTATGCAAGTCATGCACAACAACTTGCATTTGCCAACACACTGATGGCTTCAACTGCATTCCATTGAGTACCTCAAAGTTTTCTCTCTCAACACATCATTGAAAATTATATGTTTATTTTACTTTAAAGATTCATTTTTTTTTATTTTCTGTGTGTGAATGTTTGCCTGCATTCGTGTATGTATACTATGTGTATATAGGTGCCTGCGGAGGCAAGAAGAGAGGGATGGATCTCCTGGAACTGGAGTTTTGAACTACAGTAGATTCTAGGAACCAAACTGTGGTCCTTTACAAGAGCAGTCAGTACCCTTAACTGCAGAGCCTCACCAGACCCTAATTTTATTTTATGACTTGGTGCTAAACAGTTTGTATCTTTGATATTGAAACATCAAACACCAGTTAAGACTTATGTAAACTCTAACCAAGATCTAATTCTAGCTCGGTTCTCTTCTACAAATACTAAGAGAGTACCAAACACTTGACGATCCAGTATCCATCAGTGTACAGAACCATCACACAAGATTACTGAGATGTGTTGGGGAGTTGTTGACAGGAAGTGAATGCATTGGGGGAGTATAAGCAATAAAAAAAATTAAGTGCTTTGGGAGAGCAGAGTGATAGGGTAATAAACCTTGAGGGTCGTAGAATTTAATCATGGAGTTCTGACTGCTTTCTATTTCACAGCGAACTGGCTTAAGAGATGAAAGATTATCCAGTTTAGAAGATTTATTGTTGAAAATCTGGGCGTGGGAGGTGGTCACAGGCAAATCATGTAAAATCCCAGAGCCTGAGTTGCATCATTGAGAGGACAGGAAATGGATAGTGACATCCCTAGGAAGTCATTGTCATATTTCAAGTAGAAAATGTTGACTCAAAAGCTCAAACTACACGATACTACTCTCTCTCCTTCTCTCCCACTCTCTTTCTCTCTCTCTCTCTGTTTCTGTCTCTGCGTAGTGTATGTGTATGTTGCATGCACATGAGCATGTTTGCAAACAGTCATGTGCTTGCATGTAAAGACCTGAGAGGATGTCAGGTATCTTAGTCTCGTGCTCTTTGCCTTATTGCTATGAGAAGAATTATTGAACTGAACTCCTTGTATTGTCTGTGATGAAAGGCTCGCAAGCTCTCAGGATCTACCATCTCCAGATCTCGATGTCAGTCTTAAGCACTCTTCAGCAATGCCAAGCTTCTTCCACAAATGCTGTGGATTCAAACTGCAAAGCGCTCCCTCTCTTGTCTCCCTCCCTCGCCCAATACTGACTCCTTTTATATTGATGCAGTTAAGTGGGTATTGCAAAGAAAATTCATAAAGGCATTGAGGCTCAGTTGTGAAATACATGTATAGTATGAAGGCTCATTTAATTAAAAAGATAAAAATTTTTTTTATTCTGATCTGTGCATATGATTCTAGAATGCAGAATATGGAGGCAGGAACACCTTGGTCTAGTTTAAGGTCAGCCTAGACTGCATGATGCAATTATCTCTTCAATACCAAAGAGATACACATTTTGTTCAGTGGTAAAATGCTTGCTTAGAATGTTTCAAGGGTCTGTGTTTGATTCCCAGCCCAATCAAAGAAAATGAAAGAGAAAAAAAACTTTAAAAGTAGTAACTTTCCATTGAAAGAATTGAGTAACGACTGTGTATATTATCATTGAAAAGATATACCACAAAACAGGAAAAGATCATGATCAATGATTTGGAAGAAAAATTGTAACTAAACTTTCAGAAAATAATATGAAGTATAGGTTAATAAAAATGTAATATTTTATGAAAAGATTTCTTGATATGAATTCAAATAAGAAAGGAAAGTATATTAAGGCCAGTTACAGTTAGGAACAAGAGTGTCACATTAGATATATTACATTGGATTAGTGCCATAATGAAATGATACTTTATCAATAATAAATAATCTACTAAAATATACTCAGTCATCTTCCCTAATTAAAAGTAAAGTTCATATGATTGAGTTATCAGATGCAGGTCATAGTCTGTGAAATGTAACTTAGGTTTTTGGTCTTAGCTATCTTCACAAACTATGAAAATTCTAAAAACTTTTACTATAAAGTGTTACTCTATCTTACAATTATTTACAATGAAAAATAGAAAGAATAAGTGTTCTTTCAAATTGCCTTATCAACGTTGAACTAAAGACTAGTTAAGGTTAAAAGAACATGGCAGATGTATTTTAACAAACATGCCACCAACTGTGATATCGACATTTTCTGGTGAGTCTACTGTTCAGAGCTTGCCTCAGCATCTGAGATTTCCCTTGGTAGACAAACATGCAGTTTTCACCACTCTCTGTAAATTCTGCTCTATCTGATAATGACGTGGAACTATTTCATGATTCCACAGCAGATTAGTGGCCTCACACTTTTAATTGTGCTCAGATCTCACTGGTATTGAAATGTGAGCACCATCAGTCAGGCTAGAATCTCCTTTGGAACAGTTAATAAGATTTTCTTCTGGGTAAGAGTCCTGAGAATCCAAAATTTCGCATGGCTGTGCCACATAGCAATACTTGGCTAATATTGGATGAAATATCCACAGCACAGATAGTAAGGATAATTTTGAACTCCATCAAAATCTTTAGCTTAGTTCTACTTGCTATAACTCAGTGAGGAACAAATCCAGAGAATGGTGAAAGGAGACCTGTGATGTAGAATGTGGGGTGCACCAGCTACCTCTTGTGTGTGTGTGTGTGTGTGTGTGTGTGAATCTAGGCTTGGTCTCTTGATCACTTCATCCCAAACAAAAATAAATAAAATTGGATCAATGATGTTTAGAAAGCACGGTCATACATTTGTCACTTGCTGACAAAGTTAATCACTTCTGGTTTACCAACTAATTCTTTTGTAGCTAGCACCAGGCTTTAGTTCTTTTATATCACACATTTATAAAATACCCCTCTCCTCTTCCAGCAGATTAGAGAGTCATATTGAATTTATTAAGAATATTCCAAAAAAGCCCCATTGGATGAACTGTTAAATAATGTAGGACATTTCATTTAAAATATTCATTGGAAATTATCCATCATCACAAAATAACTCATTCCTGTGAGTTAGAATATTTAGATTCCACTCTCACAACTGTGCATGTATACATGTGCTTTCAGGTATGATTGGTTTAATGTATCTACCATAGGTCATATTTAAATGGTTTCTATGGAGACAATGTCTGTTGAACCTTATGTGTGAATATAAGTTAATTTTAAATGAGTGGAAAGTGTAGAGATCTCATAAAACCAATGATAAGTCTATTCATCCAGTAATCTGATTTTCTTTCTCCTTCTGCTGTGATGTGCCTCCTGGCCCCTTCTTGGTCTCCTTCCTTCCTGTATTCTTACTCTTTCTACCTCCTTCTGCATTATGCTCCTAAATTTACCACCTCTTGCAAATTTAGAGACAATATGAATTGTGACATGGGGAAAATTTATTACACCTTCTAAATCAAAGCTTTTTCTCTTCTTGGTTATTTATATAATCTTGATGATAACTTTTCAAATACAGAAAATCAATACTTGTTGGGATTAATTCTTGTAGGGTGGAGGCAACTTCATCCTCATGTCAGCTTTAAAATAAGAGTTCCAAGATCTACCCAGCATCAGGGTTTGTTGGAGTTGATTGGTTGCAGGTGAGTCAGACTCACATCTAAGTTGTAGGGAGGACTCCTATACTAGGCTCTGTCGGAAGGCCTGAGTCAGCCATTTGGAACAGAAATCATGGTATGTACAATGAAAATGCAAGTTGCCTATGACATTGAATTGGTCAAAAGCAAAAACAAGGAAGATAAAAAAATTAAGACTATGAATCAGGTTCAGAGTTCCCAATAGAAGTGTGTGCAGATAGAGATGATAGAGATAGAGATAGAGATAGAGATAGAGATAGAGATAGAGATAGAGATAGAGATAGAGATAGAGATAGAGATAGATATATATAGAGAGACAGAGACAGAGAGAGACAGATAGAGATATATAGATATAGATGATATAGATATAGATGATTTAGATATAGATATATAGATAGACAGATCTATCTATCTATCTATCTATCTATCTATCTATCTATCTATCTATCTATCTATCTATCTACTCACATTTAAGCCATATGGCTTAAAATGTTAGTCTCAGGTGAAAAATCAAAGAATCCAGAGTCTTCAGAAATGAGTCATCTCACAGAGTCTACGAAACTGCCCCCACACAGAACACACTCCTTTTCAGTCACGTGCTTTGAGAGGATGCCAGAGACAAACATCAAGACTCACTATTGTCTCTTTTATTCTCCTTTCTTCCTCTTGTAAAGGTGGAAGGATGAAGAATCAAAGCTGAGCTAGTCTGGAGGAGAGAGGATTGGAAATGATGCTGACCTGAGCTAGTTGTAAGGACCTTAACTTCAAATTGTCACTAGCCTGGGTATCTGCTATCTTTGGATATAGAGTGTTTTCCCAAGGGCCAAGTACTGAAGGCTTGGTTTCCAGCTGGTGGTGTGACTGGAGTGTGATTAGACCTAGTGGGTACTCACTTAGCCAAGGATCAGTCCACTGGTGTGTTCATATCAAATGGGCTATTTAGTTGGTGGGCATCTTTTGCCCATTTACCCTGACTCCTGTCCACTGGGAGGTGAAAAGCTCTCCCCAACAAGAGAATTTCTGACTTGCTGTTGGCAACTACTCTTTCATGGACAAAATCTTCTGAACCCATGGACTGAAATCAACCTTTTCCCATTAAGTTATCCCAGTGATTTAGCCTCAGTAGTCAAAAATGGAACCAGTATATCTTAGTTATAATCTGAGACATCAAACAATCTTTACTGCTGAAATCAGCTAACATCTACAACTTCATTTGTATCACTGTTGTTTTTCATTGTAACTACCTGATCATAACTAGAGTATCAGTGTGTCTTGAGTAAGCCACTGCTTAAAGACAGAGAAAGAATCAACCCTAACAGGAGGTCAGAAGGGAGTGAGGCTCCTGGAGGCTCCTGTACTAGGATGATAATATCCCTTTCATTCTGTTTGTTAAATGGGCAGGCTTGCTAAAACATTCCATTTCCAGTCATCAAGCATTGAGCAATCTCCAGCAAAAATGTTTATGTGGTATTTTAGAATTCAATATTTTATTTCTCTAACTCATAAGGTGGGGGTTCCAGTGATTGCCCAGTTATTTTTTTTTAAGCATCTTTTAAAAATTATTTATGGTAAAAGCTGTATTGCCTTTGCAGATATTGAAGTATCAAGTACTGCTAAGAGGATAATTATCTTAATCTACTATTTCCATAAATACAGGCTTCAGGATAATATTTCTTTTAAGTGTTAATTTTCTAACACAGCAGCAATATCGCATAATCAATATTGCAGCCTGGCACTGCTGTACTGACAAAGTGGAATGCAATTATTTGCAAGAATTCTCAGTAAAACCTAGTCATACCAACAGAAGGCTATATTTTCAGGCCTGCATTTGAAAGTTAGATTTTGCAAAATAAATGAACCATTGTTCTCCCTAAATAAATGGCAAAACCTTCATAAAGTTTTTAATGAATCTATCTATCTATCTATCTATCTATCTATCTATCTATCTATCTATCTATCTATCATCTATCTATCTATCTATCTATCTATCTATCTATCTATCTATCTATCTATCACTCCAGAGGTTTAGCTCTTAGAACATTAGACAATTTAACAAACTGCATTTTCTCTTGTCTTTCAGATCTGTCTTTATTCATGTGACAGTATGCATGCCTCTCTGTGTGTATGATCATATATGTTAAGGTTCCCTGATGAGGGAATCTGATCCCCTGGAGCTGCAGTTCCAGGCAGTTGTGAGACATCTCACACAGTGCCAGGAACTCATAACCTCTACAGGACACAGCCTTAACCACTGAGCGATCTTTCCAGTCCCAACGAACCATAGTTTTTGAAGATTCCATTTGCATGAAAATTTTTCAGTTACTTAGGGAAAAATAAACTAAAATCCCTGTGTGTTTGATGCAAAATTCTTCATCTCTTCTCTTTTTCTTATCTTTCCAAATCATTCCCCTTGAGGTGTTCAAGTCCCTTTATATGGATAAATGAGAATAATTAATCACAAGAAGACTGTCAGAATTTATTCTGCTTGATATCTCTGTTGTTCAGGCTTCCCAGACCTCCAGCTCCTCAGAATGGCCTCCTTTGGCTGTGGAATTCCTGTTAACCCCTGGTATTTGACCACTTGGGGTTTCTTCTCTCAATCTGGATCCTGACAAGTGTGTCGCTGAAAGTCTTTACTGGTAGATTGTGAACAAGATTGTAATATGTATTGTTACTGTTTCTATCATTACTCTGCTGCCTGTCCTAGGTACTGATCTGCATCAAGAAAGAGGTGCAAAATTCAGGTCAGAGTAGATGACTCTGCTTTTGCTCCCAAGGGTGAGGACTGCAGTTTGAATCTGCAGAACTCAGGTAAAGCCTGGCATGGTAGCTTGTACCCACAACACCAGTGTTCCTATAAAGCCTGGCATGGCAGGTAACATGCACCTCAAATACCAGTGTCCCTGTGGCAAGATGGAAAGTAGGGATAGAGAATCTTCAGAAGCTCATGGCCCAGCTTGCCTGGCAGATGCAGTCGCAAATGCCAGAAGGGACCCCGCCGTAAAACAAAGTAGAGATGAAGAACAACAATCTAGCTTATTTTATGACTTCCTCAAGTACACCTTAGCATGTGTGTTCTGAACTCACATAAATGAACTTGAATACCCATAGCGCGCGCACACACGCGCACACACACACACACACACACACACACACACACACACACACACACGCACAGAGGGAGGGGGAGGGGAGGGGGACGGGGACAGAGACAGAGAGAGAGAGGTGCACAAAATTAAAAATTCAAGATGATTATAATGAATACTCATGTTTTTATTAATTATGGGATGTATCATACATGGTAATTATAAGAAACAGAGTCACTTTTAATGTACTGATGGACTCCAGGGCCTTGCACAGGCTGAGGAAGTGCTGTAGCACTGAGCTACACTTCCAGTCTCAATTCTCCTCTCCTTCTTTATCTTGTTGGTTACCTATTTGTCTTTAGAAAAGTGTTTTATGTCATATCCTTCTAGTTTAACAATAAAACTTCTTATGGTGGAGGAGATGGCTCAGTGGATTTAAGGGTTTGTTGCTCGGGTTTGAGAACCAAGCTGGGATCCTCAGAACCTGTGTAAATATCCCAAGAGTGGCTATGCTTGTCGATAGACTAGGTGCAGTGTCTGGGGTGGGTACAGAAGGATAAACGGGTCTTATTGACCACCAGCCTAGATCCAAGCTCAGCATGAACCTTTGCTCAGAGGAGTAAGACAGGGGTGGGGGGAGGAGGAGCAGGACACACAACGCAGGATGCTCTTCTCTGTCCTCCATGGAGATGTATAGATACATGTGCCGGCAGGGACAAGTGTGCATTCACCACCACAACCACACAGACAGACAGACAGACAGACAGACAGACAGACACACACACACACACACACACACACCTCATCTTCCCAGTGATATGCTCTTATAGTTCCAATATTTTCTGTCATATTTTTTGTGTCTTTTCGAGCATTGCAGACAGCTAATGTTGCTCCTGTATGTCGCAAAGAATCAAACCTCAAGTTTAAAGCCCTTTCCCTCAGCTGAAACTTACAAAAGCCGTACATAGCTTAACAATCATTAAATCTCATTTCTTCTCCCTCCCCCCTCCCCCCCCCCGTCCTCCAAATGCAATAAGATGTGTTAACACTCCTGTGTTCATTGAAAAGATTTATTTCTTGGGCCTTTCTCATCAGGTCTTCCTGAGTTTTTTCAGTTCTCTAATACCAGAGTCACTGGCTTCACTTCCGGTATCCAGCTTCACTTCCGGTATCCAGCTTCACTTCTGGTACTCCCTCCATCTCCCCCTGATGAAATGCGTATCCTCTGAGACCTTGGATTTCATTTTCATTTTCTCTTCTGTAGTGTCTCCACATATTGGATTCACTATGTACCCCTGTTTCCTATCACTCCTGCTCTCTAGGTCACACCTCAGTCCTTTAAGATGAATATGCACTTCTGTCCAGTGACTCAGGGTATATTACTTCTCTGGCCCACGTTCCTCTTGCTTCAGAACAGAAACTGACACAGGACTAAAAGTCTGTGTGGGAATTCTTTCCAACCTGAATCCCAATCTTGAGCTCACATTTTATATCCCGTGGACATTAGCCGAGGTGCCTTTTGGAGAGATCAAGTTAAGCATAGCCTACACAGGACTTAATACTGCTCTTCCCTGGATCATTCTACAGATTACCTTCTTTTCATTCTAAAGATTTATTTTTAATTTTATAAAGTGTGTGAGTGTGTGTTCCCATGGAGGCTTTAAGAGGGCATCAAAGCTCCTGGAAATAGAGGCAGCTATGAGCCATCTGACGGAGATCCTGAAAACCAAACTCAAGTCCTCTGGTAGAGGACCAAGAATGCTGATCCCTCTCCAGTCTCCAAGCTTAACTTTCCTTGTCTGTCTTTTTTTTTTTTTTTTTTTTTTTTTTTGCCTCCAAAAGACTTCTTATTTTCTTTTTCTTTTTTTTTCTTTCCATTTTTTATTAGGTATTTAGCTCATTTACATTTCCAATGCTATACCAAAAGTCCCCCATATCCACCCACCCCCACTCCCCTACCCGCCCACTCCCCCTTTTTGGCCCTGGCGTTCCCCTGTTCTGGGGCATATAAAGTTTGTGTGTCCAATGGGCCTCTCTTTCCAGTGATGGCCGACTAGGCCATCTTTTGATACATATGCAGCTAGAGTCAAGAGCTCCGGGGTACTGGTTAGTTCATAATGTTGATCCACCTATAGGGTTGCAGATCCCTTTAGCTCCTTGGGTACTTTCTCTAGCTCCTCCATTGGGAGCCCTGTAATCCATCCATTAGCTGACTGTGGGCATCCACTTCTGTGTTTGCTAGGCCCCGGCATAGTCTCACAAGAGACAGCTACATCTGGGTCCTTTCAGCAAAATCTTGCTAGTGTATGCAATGGTGTCAGCGTTTGGATGCTGATTATGGGGTGGATCCCTGGATAAGGCAGTCTCTACATGGTCCATCCTTTCATCTCAGCTCCAAACTTTGTCTCTGTAACTCCTTCCAAGGGTGTTTTGTTCCCACTTCTAAGGAGGGGCATAGTGTCCACACTTCAGTCTTCATTTTTCTTGAGTTTCATGTGTTTAGGAAATTGTATCTTATATCTTGGGTATCCTAGGTTTTGGGCTAATATCCACTTATCAGTGAGTACATATTGTGTGATTTCCTTTGTGAATGTGTTACCTCACTCAGGATGATGCCCTCCAGGTCCATCCATTTGGCTAGGAATTTCATAAATTCATTCTTTTTAATAGCTGAGTAGTACTCCATTGTGTAGATGTACCACATTTTCTGTATCCATTCCTCTGTTGAGGGGCATCTGGGTTCTTTCCAGCTTCTGGCTATTATAAATAAGGCTGCTATGAACATAGTGGAGCATGTGTCCTTCTTACCAGTTGGGGCATCTTCTGGATATATGCCCAGGAGAGGTATTGCTGGATCCTCCGGTAGTACTATGTCCAATTTTCTGAGGAACCGCCAGACTGATTTCCAGAGTGGTTGTACAAGCCTGCAATCCCACCAACAATGGAGGAGTGTTCCTCTTTCTCCACATCCTCGCCAGCATCTGCTGTCACCTGAATTTTTGATCTTAGCCATTCTGACTGGTGTGAGGTGGAATCTCAGGGTTGTTTTGATTTGCATTTCCCTGATGATTAAGGATGTTGAACATTTTTTCAGGTGCTTCTCTGCCATTCGGTATTCCTCAGGTGAGAATTCTTTGTTCAGTTCTGAGCCCCATTTTTTAATGGAGTTGTTTGATTTTCTGAAGTCCACCTTCTTGAGTTCTTTATATATGTTGGATATTAGTCCCCTATCTGATTTAGGATAGGTAAAGATCCTTTCCCAATCTGTTGGTGGTCTCTTTGTCTTATTGACGGTGTCTTTTGCCTTGCAGAAACTTTGGAGTTTCATTAGGTCCCATTTGTCAATTCTCGATCTTACAGCACAAGCCATTGCTGTTCTGTTCAGGAATTTTTCCCCTGTGCCCATATCTTCAAGGCTTTTCCCCACTTTCTCCTCTATAAGTTTCAGTGTCTCTGGTTTTATGTGAAGTTCTTTGATCCATTTAGATTTGACCTTAGTACAAGGAGATAAGTATGGATCAATTCGCATTCTTCTACATGATAACAACCAGTTGTGCCAGCACCATTTGTTGAAAATGCTGTCTTTCTTCCACTGGATGGTTTTAGCTCCCTTGTCGAAGATCAAGTGACCATAGGTGTGTGGGTTCATTTCTGGGTCTTCAATTCTATTCCATTGGTCTACTTGTCTGTCTCTATACCAGTACCATGCAGTTTTTACCACAATTGCTCTGTAGTAAAGCTTTAGGTCAGGAATGGTGATTCCACCAGAGGTTCTTTTATCCTTGAGAAGACTTTTTGCTATCCTAGGTTTTTTGTTATTCCAGATGAATTTGCAAATTGCTCCTTCTAATTCGTTGAAGAATTGAGTTGGAATTTTGATGGGGATTGCATTGAATCTGTAGATTGCTTTTGGCAAGATAGCCATTTTTACAATATTGATCCTGCCAATCCATGAGCATGGGAGATCTTTCCATCTTCTGAGATCTTCTTTAATTTCTTTCTTCAGAGACTTGAAGTTTTTATCATACAGATCTTTCACTTCCTTAGTTAGAGTCACGCCGAGATATTTTATATTATTTGTGACTATTGAGAAGGGTGTTGTTTCCCTAATTTCTTTCTCAGCCTGTTTATTCTTTGTGTAGAGAAAGGCCATTGACTTGTTTGAGTTAATTTTATATCCAGCTACTTCACCGAAGCTGTTTATCAGGTTTAGGAGTTCTCTGGTGGAATTTTTAGGGTCAATTATATATACTATCATATCATCTGCAAAAAGTGATATTTTGACTTCCTCCTTTCCAATTTGTATCCCCTTGATCTCCTTTTGTTGTTGAATTGCTCTGGCTAATACTTCAAGTACTATGTTGAAAAGGTAGGGAGAAAGTGGGCAGCCTTGTCTAGTCCCTGATTTTAGTGGGATTGCTTCCAGCTTCTCTCCATTTACTTTGATGTTGGCTACTGGTTTGCTGTAGATTGCTTTTATCATGTTTAGGTATGGGCCTTGAATTCCTGATCTTTCCAGAACTTTTATCATGAATGGGTGTTGGATCTTGTTAAATGCTTTTTCTGCATCCAACGAGATGATCATGTGGTTTTTGTCTTTGAGTTTGTTTATATAGTGGATTACATTGATGGATTTTCGTATATTAAACCATCCCTGCATTCCTGGAATAAAACCTACTTGGTCAGGATGGATGATTGCTTTAATGTGTTCTTGGATTCGGTTAGCGAGAATTTTATTGAGGATTTTTGCATTGATATTCATAAGAGAAATTGGTCTGAAGTTCTCTATCTTTGTTGGATCTTTCTGTGGTTTAGGTATCAGAGTAATAGTGGCTTCATAAAATGAGTTGGGTAGAGTACTTTCTACTTCTATCTTGTGAAAAAGTTTGTGCAGAACTGGAATTAGATCTTCTTTGAAGGTCTGATAGAACTCTGCACTAAACCCGTCTGGTCCTGGGCTTTTTTTGGCTGGGAGACTATTTATAACTGCTTCTATTTCTTTAGGGGATATGGGACTGTTTAGAAGGTCAACTTGATCCTGATTCAACTTTGGTACCTGGTATCTGTCCAGAAATTTGTCCATTTCGTCCAGGTTTTCCAGTTTTGTTGAGTATAGCCTTTTGTAGAAGGATCTGATGGTGTTTTGGATTTCTTCAGGATCTGTTGTTATGTCTCCCTTTTCAGTTCTGATTTTGTTAATTAGGATTTTGTCTCTGTGCCCTCTAGTGAGTCTAGCTAAGGGTTTATCTATCTTGTTGATTTTCTCAAAGAACCAACTCCTCGTTTGGTTAATTCTTTGAATAGTTCTTCTTGTTTCCACTTGGTTGATTTCACCCCTGAGTTTGATTATTTCCTGCCGTCTACTCCTCTTGGGTGAATTTGCTTCCTTTTTTTCTAGAGCTTTTAGATGTGTTGTCAAGCTGCTAGTATGTGCTCTCTCCCGTTTCTTCTTGGAGGCACTCAGAGCTATGAGTTTCCCTCTTAGAAATGCTTTCATTGTGTCCCAAAGGTTTGGGTATGTTGTGGCTTCATTTTCATTAAACTCTAAAAAGTCTTTAATTTCTTTCTTTATTCCTTCCTTGACCAAGGTATCATTGAGAAGAGTGTTGTTCAGTTTCCAAGTGAGTGTTGGCTTTCTGTTATTTTTTTTTGTTATTGAAGATCAGCCTTAGTGCATGGTGATCTGATAGGATACATGGGACAATTTCAATATTTTTGAATCTGTTGAGGCCTGTTTTGTGACCTATTATGTGGTCAATTTTGGAGAAGGTACCATGAGGTGCTGAGAAGAAAGTATATCCTTTTGTTTTAGGATAAAATGTTCTGTAGATATCTGTCAGATCCATTTGTTTCATCACTTCTGTTAGTTTCAGTGTGTCCCTGTTTAGTTTCTGTTTCCATGATCTGTCCATTGGTGAAAGTGGTGTGTTGAAGTCTCCCACTATTATTGTGTGAGGTGCAATGTGTGCTTTGAGCTTTACTAAAGTTTCTTTAATGAATGTGGCTGCCCTTGTATTTGGCGCATAGATATTCAGAATTGAGAGTTCCTCTTGGAGGATTTTACCTTTGATGAGAACAAAGTGCCCCTCCTTGTCTTTTTTGATGACTTTGGGTTGGAAGTCAATCTTATCAGATATTAGGATGGCTACTCCAGCTTGTTTCTTCATACCATTTGCTTGGAAATTTGTTTTCCAGCCTTTTATTCTGAGGTAGTGTCTATCTTTTTCTCTGAGATGTGTCTCCTGTAAACAGCAAAATGTTGGGTCTTGTTTGTGTAGCCAGTTTGTTAGTCTATGTCTTTTTATTGGGGAGTTGAGACCATTGATGTTAAGAGATATTAAGGAAAAGTAATTGTTGCTTCCTGTTATTTTTGTTGTTAAAGTTGGCATTCTGTTCTTGTGGCTGTCTTCTTTTAGGTTTGTTGAGGGATTACCTTCTTGTTTTTTCTAGGGCATTGTTCCCGTTCTTGTATTGGTTTTTTTCTGTTATTAACCTTTGAAGGGCTGGATTCGTGGAGAGATAATTATGAGAATTTGGTTTTGTCGTGGAATACTTTGGTTTCTCCATCTATGGTAATTGAGAGTTTGGCTGGGTATAGTAGCCTGGGCTGGAATTTGTGTTCTCTTAGTGTCTGTATAACATCTGTCCAGGCTCTTCTGGCTTTCATAGTCTCTGGTGAAAAATCTGGTGTAATTCTGATAGGCTTGCCTTTGTATGTTACTTGACCTTTTTCCCTTACCGCTTTTAGTATTCTATCTTTATTTAGTGCATTTGATGTTCTGATTATTATGTGTCGGGAGGAATTTCTTTTCTGGTCCAGTCTATTTGGAGTTCTGTAGGCTTCTTGTATGTTCATAGGTATCTCTTTCTTTATATTTGGGAAGTTTTCTTCAATAATTTTGTTGAAGATGTTTGCTGGTCCTTTGAGTTGAAAATCTTCATTCTCATCCACTCCTATTATCCGTAGGTTTGGTCTTCTCATTGTGTCCTGGATTTCCTGGATATTTTGAGTTAGGATCTTTTTGCATTTTCCATTTTCTTTGATTGTTGTGCCGATGTTCTCTATGGAATCTTCTGCACCTGAGATTCTCTCTTCCATCTCTTGTATTCTGTTGCTGATGCTCAAATCTATGGTTCCAGATTTCTTTCCTAGGGTTTCTATCTCCAGTGTTGCCTCACTTTGAGTTTTCTTTATTGTTTCTACTTCCCTTTTTAGGTCTAGTATGGTTTTGTTCATTTCCATCACCTGTTTGTATGTTTTTTCCTCTTTTTCTGTAAGGACTTCTACCTGTTTGATTGTGTTTTCCTGTTTTTCTTTAAGGACTTGTAACTCTTTAGCAGTGTTCTCCTGTATTTCTTTAAGTGATTTATTAAAGTCCTTCTTGATGTCCTCTACCATCATCATGAGATATGCTTTTAAATCTAGGTCTAGGTTTTCGGGTGTGTTGGGGTGCCCTGGACTGGGCGAAGTGGGAGTGCTGGGTTCTGATGATGGTGAGTGGTCTTGGTTCCTGTTAGTAGGATTCCTACGTTTACCTTTCGCCATCTGGTAATCTCTGGAGTTAGTAGTTATAGTTGACTCTGTTTAGAGATTGTTCTTCTGGTGATTCTGTTACCGTCTCTCAGCAGACCTGGGAGACAGATTCTCTCCTCTGAGTTTCAGTGCTCAGAGCACTCTCTGCTGGCAAGCTCTCTTACAGGGAAGGTGCGCAGATATCTTGTTTTTGGACCTCCTCCTGGTCGAAGAAGAAGGCCCAAAACAGGGCCTCTCTCAGAAGCTGTGTTGCTTTGGCAGTTCCCAGAAGCTGTCAGCTTCTGTGGTGCAGACTCTCACCTGTGCAGACTAAATTCCTAAGCTCCAGGGAGTCCTGGAACCAAGATGGCGACCGCTGCTCCTGAGGCTGAGGCCGCCTCCCAAGCCAGGAGGACACCTGTCCTCTGGTCCGGATGGTGGCCGGTTGTCTGCGGCCCGCCCAGGCTGCTGCCTCAGCGGCTCTGTGCTTCTGCCCGTCCCAGAAGCTGTCCGGTTCTCTGGCGCACCCTCTAACCTGTTCAGACTAATTTCCTAAGTTCTGCTGAGTCCCGGAACCAAGATGGCGACCGCTGCTGCTGAGGCTGAGGCCACCTCCCCTCCTTGTCTGTCTTATTAGGACACTGGCCGTGGCAATCTTACATTTTCAGACCTGCAACCTCAGCTTGTCCTTCTGTTTCTTTTTCTCCCTGACTTTTCTCCCTTCTCTTCCTAGTGTCTCTAGTTACCTTAGTGTGAGATGCTTTTTCATCTACTTCAGATACCCTGGGATGTAATTGTGAGAGCAGAAGCCAGGATTAGCCATTGGTCTTGTGTCTCAGTTCTGCAGCTCACTGGACACAGGAGTTTGTGTAAAGCATTTCTAAACCATCCAGATGAGAGTTCTTCATGAGATAGTTGTGAAGCCAGTGAGATCGACTACATACATCACCCAGCGAGACTCCACAACCATCAGCTTTTATCATCATACATTTTCACTGGTTTTCAGCTGAGGTTCCCCTAAAGGAAATTCTAGGATCTATCCTCTTCCTTAGCCTGAGTTCCCTTATGTTTTTAGAGACAGATAATTATTTTCTATCTTTGAATTTCTTCCAACAGGCCTGCAGCCTTCCTTTACTCCCTCTCCCATGGGATAATGTATACAAGACTGGTATGATAGATAGATGAGCAGTCCATGCTACCACACTTCCAGTCACAGAGAAAAAGCTGGCCACTAGCCTACATAGATCCAGTGTTTACAGACTGGCTAGCTGTGTTGTTTTTGCTCTGAAATCCAGTAAGCAGATCCATTAGGCACTCACACTGAGCCCTACCCGGGTTGTCATCAGTAGTAATGAGCATACACTGTGTTTCACTACAGTATCTTGTTTCTTAAAAGCTGATAAGAAGGATCATGTGCCCTTTCTAAACCATATAGAGAAATACATGCATACTACGACCAAAACTCACCCTTATCCTGCCATGCTAGAGGAAAGTGAAGTCTACATTCAGCCTTTCATTGAGCAACCTTGGTCTAATGAAAAGGCCTGGTATCTGTAGAGGTAAGGCTGTATGTCCACTGCAAGAAGGAGAAGCTCTCTGCCATGACCCTGAACTCATCTTCACTCAGCCCTTTAGTCTCAGCCAAAAGCCCAGTGGGCTTTGTGATGCTAACCTTTGTCATGCCATCAGACAGGAATGCAGCCTCAACATTTGTAATTACCTCATGCAATTGAATTGATCAGATACATCCCTGTGTTCTAACTCCATGAATTTTCAGTGCAGCAGCCCAGCAAGAGAACAGACATCTTAGTGAGAGGCACTGTGTCTCAACCAGCTATAACAAAAGCTGCTGCACCAACGGGAATGCCAGTCAATAAATATTTGATGAATGAACTAATACATGTCAGTAGACATGGTGTCATCATTTAAATCAAATAGATACAAGCTTAATATATCAGTGTATTCCTCACTTAGCAGTTTTCTTCCCCATCTATAAGATTATTATGATAATGCAGAACTGTTGTGGAGATTTAATAAAATAATGTACATGAACACAGAGATTGCCATACCTGAGAGACAGTAGATGGCTATTTTATGTTAATGTGTGTGTGCGCACGCACACACACACACACACACACACACACACACACACTGCACAAATATAAGGTGATGATGCTTAGGTTGTGAGAATTTTTCCTTCTGTGAAAGATAAAAGAGTCTATTGATTTTCCTTATGAATTCTAAATTGCCCAGAGTAAACGCTGGGAGATTCACTCTGATGCAAGTACTGTGATTTCATTCTAGTGCCTATTTTGTATCAGTTCATTTCTGAGCTACACAGTTTGCACTCTTGAAACTGCTGGTTTATCAGAGAACTCATGATTGCTGATAAATGCTTACATTATTGCAATGAAGATTGTACCTCTAGAAGATATGTCACTGGAAAGCATCAGTGACCTTTAGCAAGACAGTAGGGCCTGTGTGAAGTATTCCCAGATCTCACTAACAAGATGACATTATTTAGATTTTTGTTTTGGTTGCCTAGTTACCATTCCTGTAAATCTTTCTGTGTTGCTTGTAAAGGTTACAATAAAGAAGTAACAGAGTTTTAAATTTTTCTTTAAAATGACTGCCTTGAACACAGATGAAGACTTCTTGAAGAAATGTCACTGTTTAGCCTCAGCTGTCATCTTGACACAAACCTAGAGCCAGTCACCTGGGAAGAAGCAACCTCAACTGAGAAACTCTCTTCATCAGATTGGCCTGTGGCTATGTCTCTGTGGCATTTTCTTGATCATTAATTGATGTGGGAAGGCTTATCCCACTGTGAGAATTGCTGTCCCTAGGCAGGTGGTCCTGAGTGTTACAGGAAGGAGGTGGGGGAAACAGGAAAAAGAATTGTAGGAAGGCATGACCGGGAGGGGCCAAGGAGAGCGATGTAAAGTGAGTAAGTAAAATAGTAAAATAAATAATATAAATAAAGTAAAAGAATCACCCGGCCATGTGATGATTTCTGTTCTCTCTAATCTGCCCCATCAGTCTATGTATCCATCCTTATATAACACTGAGTTGCAGACTTCTAAGGAGACGTAGAAAGTTTCAAATCCTGAAGTGCACATTCAAACTCTGTTGTTTTAATTGTTCTAGCTACTGTGGGCCCCATGAAACTTGATGTAAATTTTAGAATAGATTTTTCTACTCTGAACAAAAGCACCAGGGGTGTTTTAATAGAACTTGCATCGAATGTTCATGTCACTGTATCTGACAATGACATACATGTTGCTATTGATTCTCACCAACTTTGAACATGAGGTTTTCCCCATAGATTAGGTGTTCACTAGTGTCTCTAGGAAATGATTTAAAGGTGTACACATGATTTTACTGTGTGATTCCTGAGTGTCTTATTATGTTTATTCACTCTATAAAGTAATCTTAGAAATTTTCTAATTCCTCTCCCTATACATAGTTAATTTCTAAATAATAAATATGCTATTTTATTGAATTCATTTGTTAGCATGTGGTGTGTGAGTGTGTGTTTGAGTATGTGTGCATTCTTTACGTTTCTTACATTTGAACTCGTGTCATCTTAAAAAAAATTTTGCTTCTTCCTTTTTCACGCCCACGTGCTTTGGTTCAAACACTCATTAGAATATTCAATGTGGAATAGAAGCATTTACAGTAGATATTGTGGTTTTATTCCTGATACATGGTATATGGTATACATGGGGGGGGGGCTGTTTTTTATTTTCTGTTGCTTTTTTACTGTTTTTTTTAAATTATGAGACAGTATGAAATTTTAAAAATTCCATAATTGTTCAGATATCATGCTTAGGAATATATATTTTAAAAACATAAATACATGGTATAAACAATAATAAAATACCAGCACAGAAACGATTCTGATAAAATGAGAAGTATCAGGAGAAAGACATACCCCCCAAAAGTGCATATACTAGTAGCTAGCTGTTCACTGCATGGGCCCAGTTTCCATTGGAGCTGTCTGAGACATCTACATACAATATGACATCACTCAATTTGAGGGAGGGGCAACTGAAATTTTACCTTTACCTAAGGCACATTTCTTTATTTATTAAAAAAAAGTTCTACAATTTAAATTTACATACACAATATTTATACACACACTCAAGATCGCAATGTACATAAAAATCAGTCAAACATGCAACAAACAAACAGAATGCAAAGATACATACAAAATATGCTATAGTACTGGAAATTTTGCAGATATGAACAATGACATTAAATAATGAGAATTATGATTAGTATAGAAACACAAATAAGGCTAAGAGAAACAAATGAAAATTCAATGTATAAAAAAATAAGTTAAATTATGAGGTACCACACAGAAGTACTTCTGTGGTCTGACTGGGTTTCAGGATTGCTTCTGGTACTTTGTGTCTTGCATCATGATGAGAAGCTGCCTGGTTTCTTTTAGGGCATGGCTCTTTGCTATGCAAATGTTCAATCTGGACTTGAAGCTACTCCCTTTAAGGCTCTTCAAGGACTTAGTAGCACTGAATAAGTATTCCATCTTAAAATGTTCCTTCCATCTTGGTGCCATGGTTTTGCTCTTCTGGGTGATTACAAATCAGTTTTACATTTGGTCTTTTACAGAGCAAAAACTTGATGGATACAATGTTGATGGCCTGATGATAACACAAGGACAATGCTATCAAATTATCCTATAGTGTGTTCACAGTACTTCCAAACAAGTACAAAAACAACAACAACAACAACAACAACAACTCCCTCTCCTTCCTTTCTTCCCTCCTCCTCTTTCTTCTTCTTCCTCTTTCAACACTTCTCCTCCTCCTCCTCCTTCCTTCCTTTCTTCTTTCTAAATTTTTATTTGTTGTTTTGGATAGGGTCTTGTTATGGAGCCTAGGCTGGCCTTGACTTCACCATTAGTCTATTTGTTTATACCACATGTATTCAGGTGCCAGAAGAGGACACAAAACACTGTGAGGTGGAGCTGCAAATAATTGTGAGCCACTTGTTGTGTGTGTTAAGAACCAAAGTTGGGTCTTCTGGAAGAGCAGAAAGTGCTTTCAACCACTGAGCCATGTCTCCAGTCACAACTGTAGGGATTTTTAAGTGGCTAAGATGGTTGGGATATTTGAAGGGAATGGGGATGACTGTCACTGAGTGGCTCTCCATTCTATTACTGAGATGCAACAATTGGTAGATTCTCATGTGTTGAACCAACCCTGTATCTCACTTGTCCATGGTGTGTGATACTTTTAAGGCATTCCTGAATTGAGTTTGCTAGGATTTTATTGAGGATTTTTTGCTTCAATAGTCACAGGATTTGAGACTATTAACTAATTTTCTGCAAGGGTATTCATGTGGTTTTTTATATTGATGCAATATTAATTGTATAATGTGAGTTAAAATTATTTTATCTTCATTCTTTCAGAAAAATTTAAGAGTTTATGTAGTTCGCCTATAGGTATTTGATAAACTTGAGCAACGTCTGATCGTGAGCTTTCCTCCATTGAAGAAATTTGATAATTGCTGCAGATTAATTGCTATCTATGTTTATCGTTAGGCATCCTAGTACTGGGTGCTATAGACTGGTAGGTTCTCAGTATCTCGGACTTTGTCCATTTTATTAAGGCTATCTATCTAGTTGGTGCAATGTTACTCACATTATTGCCTTTATCCATTTTGACATGTAAAATGTTACTAATGTATCCATTTTCCTATTGCAATTATTTCTGTGCTGGTGGACAGAGACAGTGAGCCAATCTGTGCACCAAAGGGTACCTGAAAGCAATTTAGATTTAGTAGAAAATAGAAGGGAGGGGATCACGACATGGGGCATCTGAAACCAAAATACATAATTCCCCTGGGGGATTATAGCCTCTGGAGCCTCTGTTCATGTATTTAAAGAATCTGTAACACTTGCCAGTAAAGCTTGCTTTCAGTCAGCTCTCAACTATACTTGTCTTTTAATAAAGTAATAAAAAAGAAAGAACCTGCCTGCTATTGCACACACATTTCCTAAGGGGTGAAATTTTAGTGTGAAATGAACTTGCAACTCAGTTTCCAGGATCCATTATAAGTTAAGTGCCCATCTATGTATGTTCTAGATATGTTGATATCCTGAGAATGTAGCCATGAACAAGGCAACGATGTTCTCAATTTTAGAGAAGCTCCACTCCCAGAGAGGTAAATGGTTTGTATCAGTTATTTAAACCGCCACAACCTCACTTGATTTTGGAGTGTGGCTTTATGAGTGAATCACTTTGTGTGATCTTGTTTCCTTTAGACGTAGCTTTGGGAGGTAAAGGATAAAGAACAATGTGAAAATGCTGCAGCTTCGCTTCTTCATTGCCCTTTCAAGTTTTGTGGCCTTGTTTTTTGTTTTGTTTTGGTTTTGGTTTTTGTTTTTTGTGTGTTTTTTTTTGTTTTGTTTTTTGTTTTTGTTTTTTTTTTTTTAAATAATGATCTAACCAAATGAAAAAAGTGAACCAACTGATTCTCACCACTTCTCAGTCAAGACTTTTTCTTTTCACAGTGCAGAGGGTTGCATCCATATGCCAAGCCCAGTGCTGTACCACTGAGATCACATTCCTAATTCTTGGCTTTTGGGATATTGTATTTGGGGAATGAAGTATGGTTGTAGACTTTGGGTTCAAGTGGAAATAAGAGCCTATCACAATGCCTGTGGGAGCTACCCACTAAATAGTCAGGAACCCCATGTACTTGAGCAAATAGTGGACTCCTTCCTGGTGAACTCTGTTGCTTGATCATGGAGATAAAGGAGGGCGTCTGACCTTATATATGAGTTGCTCAGTTTATATTGGGGAGCCAGCACATAGGAATGCCTGCCTTAGTTATTTCAGTTGAATAATAAACAAGGGCACCCACTCCATGGCCATGGAGATGAAGGAGTGGAGCCAGACTTATCTTGGCATAGTTTTTATTAATTCTTTGTCTTCTGTTGGAGTTGATGTTGAATATCTAGAATCTTGTGAAACAGAGACAGTATATATGTTTGTGTGAGATGGGTGAGATTGTGTCAGACACTTTGTAGGAAAGCACACATTCCAACACAGATCTGAGAAAGCATCTTTCTGAAATGGGTGAAGAATGGGTACAGAATGCAGGGGTCAGGCAAAGAGGCCAGAGAGTCAACACATTTACAAATCTCCTCAACTAGAGACAAGAGAGAACAAGAACAGACTCAGTCTCAACTTCTCAGTGTTTGAGAAACCACCACCCATTTATTCCAGACATATTTCTAAGCAGAGAGTATCTCTAGTTAAACAATAAACTCCAAATATTCTCTGTCAGTGAATAGCCTGAAATCTATGCTGTGATTATGACAAATAGAGGTTAGATGCACAATACACGGGGCTCATCAGCACATGGCATTTCCACACTAGGCAGGATCCAAGAGACCATCTATCACTACAATCTTATCAGCCCCCATTTACCTGCATTATTTTAACATTAACCTTTCCCACCTAATGTCTTTGAACAGAATATACTTTAAATAGCCCAGAAAAAGAAGTGGCTAAATTCTTCTCATTTATGTAAGCTAGAATCACATCTGAAGTCTCGGGAATTTGAAAAATGACTATTTAAGATGAAAGATAGCTAGTTAAATCTGTACCCAAATAATCTGGCTCCTACATTTTTTCTCACGCTGTTCCCCCATAGTTTCTCCTGGGCCTTAGGTAGGATGATAGAAATGTCTTGGTTAGGGCTGCCGTTATCATCTTTCATGGCCTTGAGTCTCTGTGGTCTCCATCCTTCTTTGATTGACACTGAGAGTAGCATTTGTCTATAGATACAAATGTAACTATCTAGATGACAGCTCAATATTATGTTCATTTAGCTACACAATAGTATTTCTTTTTTTTCTAGCACCTATAATCTTTCAGCCCTTATAAAATTTTGACCAATTTATTTTTTGTATCAGGCATGGATATATTCCTGTGGAATATGTCAAATATCCTTTGAGGTGAGTTGATTATGGCACTGACATGAGTGCCACTATTGTAGACTCATGCATGTTTTGCTTGACAATTTTGTCTCATGGACCATAAGACTCATAGCTAGGCAAGAACTACAATATTTTTTTTTCTCCTCCAGAAGCCTGCATTACACCATCCAGGATTGTGAAAGTTATCTGGTAGAAAGAACCCTCCAGCTTGTTTTATCCATATCCTGTATCTAGGTGTGTGATATATTTAGCAACAGGAAATAATCATCTTCTCTTGGAAGGAAACTAGAAGGGATGGCAAGAGCCTTATTGTTCGCAAAGCCTCTGGAACCTCCTGGACCAAAAGCTCATGTGGAGATAATCAATCCCTGGTACTGGGATTTTGTTTAATAACTTGGGGCTTCTGGAAGTTTCCTTATTAAAATATGTATGGTATCTCCTTTCAGAGTCTCTTGGAAAATGAAGAGGCATTTCATCAGGAGAGGTATACATTAGCAGAGTAGAATATGGGGAACATAAAACACAAGAGGGGTCTGGACAGAGCTCAGTGTTTAAGACCACTTGTCATTCTTGGAGAGAACCTGGCTTAAGGTCCCAGCCCCCATGTGGCATCTCACAACCACACTTAATGGTAGTTCTAGGGTTTCTGCCACCCCCTTATGGTACCTTTTGGAATGACATGCACATAGTATATGCTTGCAAATACACACACATAGAAAAAATAAATTTGTTTGTAAATGGAAAATAGAGAGGGGTGATATTAGGGTTGAAAGATTTAAGTACAAGCAAAAGGTTAAATCCCAAGATCCGTTATAAGGTAGAAGATGGAGATAATCAACTTTATAAAGTTGTCCTCTGAACTCCATCCATGTTCCATGGTACATTTGCGCGCGCGCACTCGCGCACACGCGCGCACACACATACACACACACACACACACACACACACACACACAAACACACATATTGAGTGTGTACTCAATGACATTAACAGCAACAACAATAATAGTAATAATAAAAACAATAAATGCTTTTCTGGAGGGACCTGGAGAGAGAGTTTAGTTGCTAAGATACTAGTTTTTCAGGTATCAAGATCTAAGTTCAATTCCCAGAACCACATAAAAATAAAATCTCTCACGCAAGCAGATCCCTGATGCTCTCTGGGCAGCTTTCCTGGACTAGTCTGTGACTTCCAGGCTACCAAAAGACCTTGATTTAAAAATAAGGTTGGCAGCACATGAGCAATGACACCCAAGGTTGTCACTATGCAATATGTGCACACATGCACATGAACTCCCACAAAACCCTCACACAAACAAATACAGACACATGTTTATACATTTTTAACTTAATAGAAATTATCAAGGAACTAAAAAGTTAACATGTAGAATCAAGAAAACAACTTGCAAACCATACATCAAAATACACATAAGGATTTGTATGTGGAATCTATGAAGAATACTTACAAGTCAACAATGAGATAGTAAATAATACGTCATAGAAATACATAAAGAATTCGAATAGACAGGTCCCTCAGAAGACAAGCAGCCAGAAAGATCATGAAGAGAGAGATGCCACATATTAGTCATAGAAACATAAAAACCAAACCCAGAATGAGAGGCCACTTTATCTCAAATGATGGCCAGGAAAGAAGAGAAGAATGTTTAAAGAATTATTTATAATAAAATTTTATTTATTTTATTTATTTTATTTATTTTAACATGCACAGAGGTTTTATCTAAATGTATGTCTGTGCACCACATGCATGGTGTTCTTAGAGGGTGAAGAAGTGTGTCCCCTAAACTCTCTCTGGAACTGGTGTTCACAGAGAGTTATGAGTTCCCATGTGGGTTCTCTGAAAATGCATCCAGCAACTCTAACCACTTAACCATCTCTACAGTCCCACGAGGTTAAGAATTTATGCATGCAGAAAGTAAATGCTGGATGCAGTGATTGTGGCCATAATCCCTGTACTCTTCATGATATGTGAAGAGAGCTCAGAACTCTCCAGAAGCTTGTGGGACAGCTTGCATGAATGTGCAGCTCAGAAGCAAACCAAGAGAAAACCTACCTCACACAAGACAGAGAGTGAAGACTGATCCTAAGATTTACTTCTGACCTCCAGACATACACAGTGTCATGCATGTACTTGTATTCACACACACACACACACACACACACACACACACACACACACACACACACACACACACACTCATATATACCCTCATATACACATACATGCATACAGACATAGATATACCCAGACACACTCATACTCACACACTCTCACACATATATATACTCTTATACTCACACTCTCACACACATATATACTCTCATATATACACACTCAAACACATATACACACTCACACATATGCATTCACATATACCCTAATACACACACAAACAAACATTGACACACAGATACACTCACACAAACACACTCACAAATACTCTCTCTCACACACACACATTCCCTCACAGTCATACACACTTTCATATACACCCTCATACACACATGCTCACATATACACACTGACACACACATACATACATGTCACACACACTCATACTTGCACCTCAACACACAAAACCCACACACTAATATTCTCATAAACATACAGATACTTATATTCACATATTCACACACTGACACACACATGCAAGCATACACACTCTCATAACAGACATACTCAAACTCACACTCAACAAACACACATATACTTTTATATACATACACTCACATATACATACACACTTTCACACACAGACATACTTACATACTCAACACACAAACACACACTCACACATATACATACTTTCCCACACATCCGTGTATACCCTAATACACATACACACACACACACATGAACATACACACTCTTGTACACAGACACATTTATACTCAAATGACAAATGGATTTTAATGAATTCCCTGGCAGCTTCTCTAGCTTTATGGTTTTATGATTTTAACAAGTAAAGGGTTTTATATTTTCTCTCTCTCTCTTTTGGATCATTACCAAGTTTCAAAGCTATTTTTAGAATGAATTGAGAAAAATATCATTGCACTATTCCCAACATAGCCATGTAAGTCTATCTATCTATCTATCTATCTATCTATCTATCTATCTATCTATCTATCTATCTATCTATTATCTATATTTATCATCATTATTACCTGTGTATGATAAAGCTGTCTGCCTATCTACTTATTTATCTATCTAATCTATATGTATCTCTGTTTCTATATACTTATGTTTGTCTGTGGCCAGTGTACATTTTTATATATTTATGAGTGTATCTGTACAATTGTGTGGGCATAGTTGTGCATGCATAGGCCAAAAGTTGACATTGTATTTCATCATCTATTGCTCTGTACCTTACTTTTTGATAAAGGGTCTCTTGCTGAATGTAGAACTCACTGATTTGGATAGGCTGTCTGCTCAGCCAGCTCCAGAGATCCTCTCTTCAGGCTGGGCCCACTACTGAGATTGCAGGGCTCTTTTGCCTTATACCCAGGTTTTACATAGTTGCTGGAAATGTATATTCACATCCGTATGTTTTCCTAGGGCCTTAGTTTGCTTTCAATTATTGTAATAAAGGCCATGGACAAAAGCAACTTGGATAAGAAATGACTTATTTCACCTCACAGATTACATCCCATCATTGAAGAAGGTCAACACAGTAACCAGGATTCTGGAACTGAAGCAGTGGCATTGTAGAGACATTGTTTGCTGGTTTGCTTTTGAATAGCACTCATGACAACCTGTCCAGTGGTAGCACTGCCCAGTGTAGCTTGTACCTTCTCACATCAATACTTAATCAATAAACTGCCCCCACAAGATTACCTATAGCCAATCTAACAGTGACATTTTCTAAGATGAGCTTCTTTTCTTCCCAGGTGACTCTAGTTTGTGTCAATGCCCAAAGGCAAAACAAAACAAATAAACAAATCAAAATTCAACTGCTAAAAAGACAGAACACTTTAGCCACTAAGCTGAGCATTCACTCTGCAACCCTCTACATAACAAGTTTCAATGAACTGTACTAATTTCCCATTCTACATCTCTGTTCTATTATAGTAGCCAGATGTTGCTTGCATAGGAAGAGAATATCTGCCAGTCTACACCTAGCAAGTTTTTCATGGGTTAAGTGACTAAATTGCTTACCAGGAGTGACTAAAATAGCTTACCAGGAGAACTTGGCCAAGAGTTCAGCAGATGCAGAAGAAAGACCAAACTAGCCGGACTTCTTTCCTAGGGAACAGCTGGTTGAATGTGTAAAGGATATGTGATTTTAGAGAAGATTGAGAAGAACAATTTGTAACAGAAGGTCAGAGCTGAGGCATGTGCACACATGTGCACACACACACACACACACACACACACACACACACACACACACACACACAGAGTTATTCTCACTCCATATGTGCCACTTCCACAGTGTGACAGATAAATCTGTGTCTTTCTTTTAAGGTTGCATGGGTACAATCTTGTCCTCCAGCCTTTTCATGCCTTTTTCCAGGTCACCTCTCCTTAGAGACTGACCGACCCTGCTCCACCTTTTCCTGTATGGGCCACAGCTATCTCTTCAGTGGTCCTGTGAATCTCAGAGCAGAAGACTAGCTCCTACTCAATATTCAGCAACACAGAACTATTCGTGTCAAAGTGAAATGTGTTATTTAAGTAAAACTCACGCAATTGCAGACCTTGTAACAATAAATCCCGAGTGGCTTTGAACCACACATATCCTCCAAGTGTCATAAAGAACGCATCATTTTCTTTTAAATGGCGAGCTAAGATTCTTCAAAAGAAAATTGGTTATTTTCAAATATTCTGGGCAAAATAGCATTTGGGAGATGTATTTATGTAGGTAAGGAATGAGATGTTAGAGTGGGTATCAGATATTCAGTGAGCCCTGTCATGCAAAGGTTTCCTTTGCAGTGGCTTGATATTATAATTCCCCTCTTGTGACTACTCGGAGCATAAAATTCTGCAGTGATTCCATGAGAAGCTTCTTTATAATAAGTAGATGATGCCCCGTGCTTGCCTATGAAAGAAGACCTAACGGCAGGGCTTCACTTGTCTCCTTCTCTGCTGTCAGAAAAGCATATTTTAAACCTTCGGGGGATGAAAGGCACAAATGTACCTGACATCTTGATGCAAACACATTTTTAAAAAAATCACCCCCAATAAGACTCCACAATAATGAAACCCCAAGCACGTCACACATATCCCAGAACAGCCTTCCTGAAGGATTACTCCACGCTTCTCTATGCAGTAACAGACAAATCACTGCTGGGAACAGTTTTTCCTTTTTCTCTTTTTAAAAGGATAAGAGAACATTTATTCTAGAGTCAAATTTGAATTACTGTGGCTTGGAAACACAGATTTAAGTTACATGCAAATTCCATGTTCCAAGGTGGCAGCAGTTTCATGAAGTTTTTACAGTTATAGAACAAAGGTAGTAGTTAATAGGAAATTTTAAAATGCACGGGTGCAAACATGAAGGGAACATTCTTAATAGAACACAGGGAGTGTGTCAGCCAAGAGGTGTTTTAACTCTGTCACTTTAAAAATGCTGTGTGTGTGTGTGTGTGTGTGTGTGTGTGTGTGTGCATATATTTGCCTGTATGGACATATGTGTGCATCTGTGTGTGTGGTACACAGTAGGACATGGAATCCTCAGCTGGTTTATTGTATTACAGTGGCCCTTTTCATTTTATCTTCTTGACATCACATCTTTTTCCCATAGTTGGGTCATTTCTCCATTTCCCATCTAAATGTCAGTTTGCCTCTTCTGCCCTGCCCAGTCCTCCTCACTAGACCAATATGCACATCCCCTGCCTGCTGCAAATGGTAGCTACTTCTTGCTGACACCCATTCTGATTCCCTTTATAGGAAACTTTCATCAGCTAGAGAGAGACATCTCACTCTGAGAGTCATGACTTTAACCCATATCAGACATGATGAGTACCTGCTATTCCAAACTTGGGCAACTTGTGTCTAAATGTACAGAAACCCTTGTGACAAATCTATGTTCCAGACTCATTCCTAGCTAAGGCCAAGGCTGTCATTCATCTGAGACACTTTTCTTGGCTTTTCAATGTTTTTGCTCTTGAAAAAAACAGCCTCTAAAAACATCCCATAGCAACTGAATTACTGCCTCAAACAATGTCTCAGTGAAAACTCACCTCCATTGTTATCCCTTTATATCAACTCTACCTGCGGTTTCTTTGCCCTCAGAGATGTTCTTCTGGGCCAACAGCCCACTTACAGGCTTCTCTGCACTAAGGAATAGTCCTCACAATAATCCCAGAGCACTGGTGTCTTAACTACTATGCTCTGTCTATTCTTGAATCCCTTGAATCCGAGACTCCACGGACAATTTGGAGCTCTGACGAAAGGATGGCCCATCTAGTGATTGCCATATCCAGGGATCCACCCCATAATCAGCTCCCAAACGCTGACACCATTGCATACACTAGCAAGATTTTGCTGAAAGGACCCAGATGTAGCTGTCTCTTGTGAGACAATGCCGGGGCCTAGCAAACACATAAGTGGATGCTCACAGTCAGCTATTGGATGGAACACAGGGCCCCCAATGGAGGAGCTAGAGAAAGTACCCAAGGAGCTAAAGGGATCTGCGACCCTATAGGTGGAACAACATTATGAACTAACCAGTACCCCGGAGCTCTTGACTCTAGCTGCATATGTATCAAAAGATGGCCTAGTCGGCCATCACTGCAAAGAGAGCCCCATTGGATTTGCAAACTGTATATGCCCCAGTACAGGGGAACCCCAGGGCCAAAAAGGGGGAGTGGGTGGGTAGGGGATTGGGGGGGGTATGGGGGACTTTTGGGATAGTATTGAAAATGTAAATGAGGAAGATACCTAATTAAAAAATAAATAAATAAATAAATAAATGTATGCAAAAATTAAAAGTAATTGTTGAGGCTGGTGGCAGGATTGCTCGGTGGTTAAATGCACATGCCATTGAGCCTGGCAGCCCAAGGAGGATACAGGTATCTACATGCAAGCTGTCCTCTGGCTTCCACACACATGCCTGGCAGCACACATCCTCCAACCCCTCCACAAACAATAATAACAGATAAATAAATAAAAGTTTTGAAGATAAGTAAAACAGTATGTTTGTCACCACTATTTGGGAGATCAAAAAGTTGGTCTTCTGGGGCCCTTTGTTTGCCTTGTGTTCATGTTTCCCTGGGCCTTCCTGTCCTGAATGTGGTCCTGATGTTGTTTTTGTGGCCATGGGTCTTTGATTCCCTTCTGTGCCATCTCTTTCTGCCTAACTTGATGGTTGACATTCTAGAACATTGGTCTTTATAGTTTCTCTTGGAGAAGGATATTTGGAAGTCTTCCCCTGGTGACTGCCAAGTTTGGAAAAAGTCTAGACAGACAGAGGAGGCAACACGAGGATCTGACACCATAGCTCTTTCCATTCTTCATTGATCTGCAAAGGGGATCACAAGGCATCTCAAAGTCACCTGTTGGGAAATTCTCTCTGCTTTGCTTTTCTCTCCTCCCCTCTCCTCCCCTCCCCTCCCCTCTTTTCCCCTTCCCTCCCCTCCCCTCCTCCCCTCCTTTCCTCCCCTCCTCTCCTCTTCTTTTCATTCCTTTCCTTTTCTTTCCTCTCCTTTTACTTTCTTTTTACTTTTCTTCCTTCCTTCCTTCCTTCCTTCCCTTTATTTATTTATTTATTTTTTTTGAGACATAGTTTCTCTGTGTAGTCCTGGCTGTCCTGGAACTCACTTTGTAGACCAGACTGTCCTTGAACTCAGAAATCCGCCTGCCTCTGCCTCTCAAGTGTTGGGATTAAAGGCATGTGCCACCACCGCCCGGCTCTTTCTTCTTCCTTTTAAAGCATGTGCAGAAAGGGATGCTACTGGTGGCCATCTTTGTTGAGTTTACTGTATGTAAAATAATCTGTTTAAGTTTTAATTACAGAGGAATGTGAAACAAATGAATTTCAAGGTTCAGGAAAAATTGCCAATGAAATAGCCTAGTAATCCATCCTAGAGGTCTTGGGAGCTTTGTTTAACGGGATGGGAATAGAGATGTCCAAATAGAACTGACTGAAAAGGAAGGAAAGGAGCATCAGACTTCCATGCTGCCTGCTTTAAAAGGCCAGTTATACTTTAAAGAGCACATTAAATAAAGATTACACATCATCTCTTTTGTTGTGGCTTCTAATAATGTACATAAAATTTTGAATCACTACATTCTTAGTTCAATTTCTAAGCCCATGAGGGAAATTTCTGTGTGATTTTTTTGGTCATATAGTCCTATACCTCAAAGTAATGCTTCAGTCTTCAATATTTATCAATACCCCCATAATACTCATATGCAGTCTTATTATTATGAGAAACATATTTCTATGACACCATGTTTAAAAAAATGGAAAACCTACATAGATTAACCAATAAAATACCAGAAAAACAATTGGTAATATAGTTATATAATAAAAGGTTCTTTAAATTTTTTAAGAGAGAGAACAGTCATGAAAAGGGACTTAATATTTGTTTTAAGTGATAAAAAGCTTATAAAGTGAGAGAAATACGTGTTCATCTTTATGATATTGCAGTGATAGGTAATACTATGTGCACACTCAGCAGATTCTATATCATGAGTGTAGCTCATAAGTTATACATAAAGATGGAGTAAGAAAGGACTTCCAATTTATTGATTCCTATACTCCAGATTTTTGTACTTGGGACAAGTATGAATGTATAGTGTTTTACAAGCTTGAAGGCAATGAAGATGGATAATTTGTGCGGGGATCATTTTAGTTTGAAAATGGAAGCCTTGAGGCACCCTCGTGCATTTCCTATGTGTGATACATTTATTGCCCTTGACCCAAAATTCACTTTGTATGTAGCCTTTGTAACAATTTTGCCTAAATCTTATATTAATTACTCGTGAGTTGTTTCCTGGGTATATATAGTTGGTGAAGGAGGGGGGATGTTGGATGATGTATGTGACTTCATGAGCACATCTGAGACGCTAATGCCTGGAGTCCTCAACTCAATACTGCCTCAAGTTAATGAGATCACACAGCTGATAATTACTTCTATTCAGGCATCTCCTTACTATGACTCCAAGCTAATTTAAAGGTATGAATTACTTTTTCTTTCTATTCTGAAGCTGCAAAAAGGTGGACTCTACCCTTTACAAATCACCTCAAGTCTTTCTAAACACACTTCAATTTATGTAGACGTGTGTCAGTGGGAATTGATTTGTCCCTGCCTGCTTGGTGAGAGTGCTGAGGTCACCTGTTTGCAGAACGTTTCTGTTAAGTGCTATTATACCAATTGTGTCTGGCTAAGCTCTTGGTGGCAGGGGATGCTGGACTGATCACTCACAAAAGTCTTGTGTCTATTGCAACTCTAACCGGGAGACAGTCACTAACCACAGTAACAAACACAATTGCCAAGAAGGTCACACTGTAATTTTGTAATTGGCTGCATTAAATAATCAAAAATGTATCACAGATGGATATGCTCGCCTGTATAATGAAATCTCTTGGACTAGGCTACTTCTGGTCATCACTCAAAGTCCTGAAAGTTGAGTACTTCAACTCCTAGGTGACATTTTCATGTCAGTAGAGGCTTCACCAGCTCTGTTTTACCAGCCACTTTGACAAGAGCTTTTTCCCCTTTGTGAAGAATAAATATCAGAACGATTACACAATACACTACCTATTAATGTCTTTGTTTATTTTAGGGCTCAGTATATTTCTAAAATTAATTTGTCCTGTTTTCTGACAAGGAAGTGATGAGTGCCTACCAGAGTGATATTCCTATAGGGCATAGCAAAATTAGTAAATATCCAGAGCTGGAGAGGTAGTCTCAGTCAGTAAATTACTTGGAAGCAATTGCAGGGATCTGAGTTAATATCCCCAGAAGCAACATAAGATTCCTGGCATTGCAGACCCTACTTTTAACCTCAACCTTAGGGGAAAGGGAGCATGAAATAGGTAGGTCTCTAAAGCTCACCGCTGTGTAACACAAGCAAATTAGTGAGCCTTGCTTTTAGTGAAAAATCCTGTTTCAAAAAATAGAGATGAACTGGCATGGAGAAAAGATGTCTAACATTAACTTCTGGCCTCTATATACTCACACATACAAGTACACTCACCACACATAAAACATTACACACACACACACACACACACACACACACACAGTTATTAATTACAATTCAAACTATGATTTGAATGCTTATGACTACATAAGCATTCTGCAAAAAATTACATTTTGTCAAAAGTAAATGTGAACTACAGCTCCAGACATCAAAATTTTATAACAATTTGGTTACTAGAAAAAAATACTCCACTATATACTTAGAATGAATAAAAGACTATACACATTTTTCTAAGCTTTGTAAATTCGAAAGTTTCTTTGTGTGGAGTATTGCTTAGAAATGGAAGTTGGGTATCATAAGAAAAGTCATAATTTTATAAATAAGAAATAAATAGAATTAGTTTATAAGTTTAAATGATACCGCCCTAATGCAATGCCTTTTTAAGTGTTAGTATAAAATAAATGCAGAAAGATCAATATGGAAATAACTGTACCAAAAGTCCAGGAAGCTGGATTTGAAATCTACTCAATATTTCCCTATGTAGTGTTCACTTATACCCATAACACTCACTTGGTTTAAAACTGGTGTCAAGAGATGTCTCCCTGATTGGTTGCTTTGTGATTCTTTTCAAATTAAAAGTGAGTTCTCTGTTTTAGCCTATTTTATTTTCAGAACACTTAGAACTAGATACAATATTTAATCACATTAGCTATCTTATTACCTAGGTTTGCCTAGGGTCAATCCCCACTTGCCACATCCTTCCTTAATACAGATGAGACGTTTTTGTGCATCTGTGTCTGGCACACCTGTGATATGCATTTATATCGTCAGATACTACAAAGCTTTTTCCAATGAAGATTAAAATAGTTAATTATTTAAAAGCAGTACACCTGATATCCTTCCTGCATATCCATCACACAGTTCTTTTTAATTCTATGATTATTTAGAACTAGGTGTGGGTCAAAAGTGATGTCCAGTGTCCAGCCCAGGACTCAGACCACTGGGCAAGGTGGACACAGGGAGTTTGACTTCACCCCCCGCCCCCCCCCCACACACACAGAACCACTGGGCAGGTATGGAGCTGTGGGAAGCTGCAGGATCCCGATCTGGGCGTGGGGCAGGCACAGTCTGAGGTCCCGGCAGACCTGCCAGAGTCGAGCTCAGACTCTCAGGCACCACAGATGCCACTGTGTACCACAGAAGAGCTGATTCTGGGGTCCCTGGGACACACGGAGGTGAGAGACATAAGTTTCTCCATCTTGGACACCACGTCTGCCGCTGGATGTCCTGGAAGAGCTGAGAATGGAGCAGGGGGTGCGGCCCACGGGCAGACTCTGGCCTGGGCCTAAAGGGAAAGGAGCGGGGAGGAGAGAACTCTGGCTGGTTACTATGGGACAAGAGTCCTAGGCTTGCTTGGGCAGGCAGCTTAGGTTAGCTGCCCTAGTGGGAGCATAGGAAGGCCTCCCTGCGGGAGGGAGGTTAGATGCATGGCTCCTTGAGGGAAGACCTGCTCCATTGCTCCAGCACAACAGATCCCAATGAGAAGAGGCAGTCCATGGTTTTAAGGCATTACTGTAGAAAGGCTGAGTGGAAGGAGTTACAGAGACAAAGTTTGGAGCTGTGACAGAAGAAAGGACCATCTAGAAACTTCCCTATCTGGAGAACCATCCCATAAAAAAACTACCAAATCCAGACACTATTGCATATGCCAGAAAAATTTTGCTGACAGGACCCTGATATAGCTATCTCTTGTGAGGCTATGCCAGTGCCTGGCAAACACAGAAGTGGATGCTCACAGTCATCTATTGGATGGAACCCAGGGCCCCCAATGAAGGAGCTAGAGAAAGCACCCAAGGAGCTAAAGGGGTCTGCAACCCTATAGGAAGAATAACAATATGAACTAACCAGTACCCCCACCACCCCAAAGCTGTGTCTCTAGTTGCATGTGTAGCAGAGGATGGCCTAGTCAGCCATCAATGGGAGGAAAGGCCCTTGGTCTTGCGAAGATCATATGCCCCAGTACAGGGGAATGCCAGGGCCAGAAAGCAGGAGTGGGTGGGTTGGGGAGCAGGGCAGGAGGAGGGTATAGGGGACGTTTTGGATAGCATTTGAAATGTAAAGGAAGAAAATATCTTTAAAAAAGATTTTTAAAAAAGAGGCCGAGGGAGAGAGTAGGAAAGTAGAGGCCAGCCATGGCTATGTGGAGAGGGGGGAAGGGAAGGCAGAGAGAGGGGGAGTAAGGAAGCAAGAATAAGAGCAAGAGAATAAAAGGTAAGGGGGGTGGGGGGCAAGCAGCTCCTTTTATAGTAGGTTGGGCATTACCTAGCTGTTACCAGGTAACTATGGGGAGGAGCATGCCTGGCTGTTGCCAGGTAACTGTGAGGGTGGAGTCCAGACATAATACCAAGAGCTTGGGGCATTGCCTATGTGACTGATGGTCACACACCTCTCTGCAGGGGTTGAGGGGGGTGTTTGGGAGGCTGTAGCTGCCAGAGGAGCCCAGGGGCTCAGGAGGTGTGGCCAAACACCTGCCTGTCCCATGCAGGCAGAAGTCACTGCCCACCTGGTCACAGGGGTTCAAGGCCTGTGCTCCACCAGGGACCAAGCTGACTGTGCACAGCTCATTGCCGCACATTAAGTATACATCTGAATCAGAGATTCTTCACAGGGCATCATGGAGGATACACTTTGAGGGAACCAGCTTGAAAGGGACTCAGGTCTACAGAGAAAATAGATATCCTTTATGCTAAATGGTCTCAGATGAAAGGAGTGAACTGGTCTGTATCATTTTGGGAACAAAATTATGAGAGCACAATGATGCATTCAAACAACACTGGGAGAAGAACACGAGGTCAGAAGCAAACTGATGTGAGATGAGGGGAAAGACAGCTCTACCTCTAATGATCTCCCACTCCATCTTTGCTTTGGAACTGGTGTTCAGACAGGTTGAACACAAAGCTTACATAAAACAAAGATGGCAGATCTTGGCCTTAAAGCACAGGTCACAGTCACACCCAGCACTCATCACGCTGACTTGCTTTGCTGGTACTATCCCCACAGATCTTATCACTCCTTCCCACAAAGGATTTCTTAAAACATAAAGATTTTTTCCATAGGCATAATACTATTTAAATCTGGATTGTACCTGTGAAAAACATGCAACATTTTTTTTTTCTGATTTAGCTTGGCATGATGATCTGTAGTTCCATTTACATTTCTGAAATTGACAGATTTTCCTTGTTCTTTATGATTAAGGGTTTTATTGGGCTCATATACCACATTTTATAGCCATTCATCTGTTGGTGGGCAAACAGGTAGACTCTTTTATTTTGGCTATTGAGAATAACAAACCAGTAAGATTCAAGGGGCAGATCCCTTGGTGGCATTCTTATTTATAATCCCTTGAGTAGTCCTAAGAGAGATTTAACTGAATCAAATGATATTCTGTTGTTGGTTTTCAGGTGGCCACATATACTGATTTTCAGCCAGTGTCTGCACAAGTTTATACCCCAACCAGCGGTTTGCAAGGACTCATGTTTCTCCACCTTCTCTCCAGCAGTTATCATTTGCTTTCTGGGACCCCACCATTCTAACTGAGGTGACATGGACTCTAAATACACTTTTGATTTCAATTTCTTTGGTAATAAAGAATGCTGAAATCTTTTTACATGTACTTATCCTTTTGTTTATTTTCTGATAACTTTAATTTATTTGATCACTTGATTATCGTTGCTGTTTATTTTCCTAAATTCTTTATACAGATGTGAAATTCCTACCAGATGTGCAGTTTGCAAACTCTAGTTCCCATCCTGTAGACTATCTCTTCATTCCAGCCAATGTTTCCTTTGTTGTACAGAACTTTTTAATTTCACAGGATCCCATTATCAATTCTTATAGTTATTTCTGGTGTCTGAAGATTTTTTGGAAATCCTGATCTTATATTTTCAAGTGTTCTCTCACCCTAAGTCATAGCTTTAGGTTAAAGGTATCCAATCCATTTTGAGTTGGTGAGAGGAAATAATTTGCATCCATTCTTATACTCTTGGTACTTGGTTTTACCAGTATCATTTGTTGAGGAAGTTATTAATTCTTGAACATACACTTGTCCCATCATGTTGAAAATCAGGTGGCTGTAGCTTTGTCCTCATGTTTCTTTTTGATTCTAGTCAAATGGTTGATTCTGTTTTCTGTTAATATCACATTTTACTATTATGATTTTGTAGTATAACTTATCTCCAGGTATTGTCATACATCCAGCCTTGCCCTTTCTTCCCAATAAAGTCATTTGAGGTATTTGGGGTCTTGTGTGCTTCAGTATAAATTTAACAAAACTTCCTAAGTCTTTGAAGTAGATCACTGGATATTTGATATGGATCAAGATGTATCTGTAGATCATTTTTGATTACAGTCATTTTTATAATTGAAATCATTCTAGTCCATAAACATAGGGCTCTTTGCATCTGTTAGTGTTCAATTCCTTATTCTCTCAAAGGTATCATTGTAGTGGTCACTCATCTCCATAGTGGTTCATTCTTGAGCATTTTTGAAACTATTGAAAATGGAATCCTCCCCCTCCATTCTCCACCCTGATTTCTTTTGTGATAATTTGTTTGTCATATATAGAAATCTCCCATCATTATTTGTGTGTGACGTTATGGGATTTAGCTTTGATTAGTATGTCAAGCGCTTGCCTTAGGTTTTTGAGATACCAGAGCCACCCACATTTCAGGTACTTTGGTTCCTTCCTTTTCATTTATACCCCTTTTAACTATTTCTTTTACTTTATTACTTTGAGTGGTGCTGGGACATGATGTTGACTATGTGCAGAGAGAGAGTATTATATCTTTATCTCACTCTTGATCTTAGATAAAAATACTTTCTGTTGGTTTTGTTTGTTTTTGTTGTTGTTTTCTAATTTAGTGCACTATTAGCTATGGGTTTGTTGTAGATGGACTTTGTTTTGTTGGGAAATGTTCTTTGCATTTTCAGTATTTTCAGGGTTTTGATGATAAGCTTGTTGAGGTTTGCCAATGCTTTTTCTGCATCTGTTGAGAGACCATGTGTATTCTGTACCTGATGCTATTTATGCTGCATTGCAGTTTCAGTTTTCATAAAAGGAACCATCTTTGCATCCTGAGAAGGAAAACAAAATAATCACTGTAGTGCTGGAAAGGTTTATGTCAACCTGACACAAGCTAGATATTTGAAAGAAAAGGAATTAAATTGAAAAAATATGCCTCCATAAGTTCTCACTGTAAGGCATTAGTGATTGATGGGGAAAAGCTCCGCCATTTGTATGATGCTATTCCTGGGTTGATGGTCCTGGTTTATATCAGAAAGTAGACTAGGGGAGCAAGTCAGTAATCAGCACTCCACATGCTCTCTACATCAGCTGCTGCCTTTGGTTTCCTGCCCATTTGAGTTCATGTACTGATTTCCATCAGTGATGGACTGTTACCCAGAAGTATAAGCTAAAATAAACTCTTCCCTTGCCAAGTTGCTTTGGTCATGGTGTTTTATCACAGCAATAGTAACCCAAACTAAGACTACTGTATTTTATATATTCAACATGTTGTTGAATTTGGCTTACAAATATTTTGTTGTCAAGTTCTGGGTTCATATTCTTTGGGGAAATTGGCCCATACCTTTTAATATTTATATAAAAAGAATTCTATGCTTTCTTATTGTGTATCCAGGTAATGCTGAATTCATATCATGATTTTGATAACATCTCTCACCTCTTTGTACTCTTGAATAATTTGAGTGGTTATTCCAGGAATGTTGACATATAATCATCATGTACTAAGATTTATTTCAGGGAGTTTTGTCATTATGGATTCAATCTCCTTTCTAATTATTTATTTGTTTATGCTATTTATATTCTCTTGATTTAATTTTGATTGGTACAGGAATTTATTCTTTTTTTATCCACAACAATTTCCAGTTTGAAGAATATTTGTCTTCAAAATATTGCTTCATAATCATAAGGTTTTTGTTGGTTCCAGGTAGACTACTAACTTTTCTTCTTTAATATCATCAGGGTAGGTGCTCCCTCCCTCATTCTCTGCCTCTGCCTTCTCTCTCATTTCCTTAGTTTATCTAAGAGCTTGTTAACCTTGTCTGTCTTTGGATTTGGTAGCTGAGGAGTTAATATACTTTAGTGGAGGCATGCCTTGCTTTTCATGTTTTTTGTTTGTTTGTTACTATGTTGTGACTTAGACATCTATTGGATGAATATTTCTTATGATTTTATTTGGGTAACTCAGTAAAACAGTTCTCACATTTGCTGTGGCAGCAAAGGTGCTTTCTGTCATCCTGACTAGCTGAGTTTGATCCCTAAGATCCAGACCCACATAGTAAAACCAAATCTCACAAATTGTCCTCTAATATTATACATGTACTGTTGGCATGCATGGGAATGTACATATGCATGCATGCACATGTATGCATACAAACATACACACAAATAAACACATGCAATACATTTTCTGAATTGCCATTTCATATTAATCAATCACATCTCACATCACATTAAAAAAATAAATGTTCAGCCGGGCATGGTGGCTCACGCCTTTAATCCCAGCATTCGGGAGGCAGAGGCAGGCAGATTTCTGAGTTCGAGGCCAGCCTGGTCTACAAAGTGAGTTCCAGGACAGCCAGGGCTATACAAAGAAACCCTGTCTTGAAAAACAAAAACAAACAAACAAAAAAAAAACCAACAAAAAACAAACAAACAAACAAAAAGCTCAGCTCATCTAAATGTTACTCATATGTATATGAGTTTAGAGATAATCATTAGTATTGGATAAGCAATTAGGTGTATCATTTTTAGGGAATAACGAATTATGTGCATCATCCCTAGGGAGATATGCATACGACAATAGTAACTAAAAAAAAAGAAGCCCAAGACTTCAGAAGGGAACAGAGAAAGGGATGGGAGAGGTTAGAGGAAGAAAAAGAAAGAATGAAATGGCATAGTCTGCATTTTAATTAGAGAAAAAAAGAAAATGAAAGAAGGTGGAAAATAGATGGTTCTGCATCTAAAAACATGTCCAGCTTTCACAGAGGATCCAAGTGCAGTCCCCAGACCAACATCAGGGGCCTCACAATCTCCTGTAATTCTAAATCTGCAGTATCAATGCCATTTTCTGGCCTCTGAGGGTACCTGTACTTACATATGTATAAACACAGAGAGACATAGAAAAAATAGTTAAGTAAACCATAAATCAGAATATGTTCTTTTCCATTAATGTAGAAAAAGATTTGTAAAAAACATAAATGTTGACAACAAAATACCTCAAAAGGTTGATATAGGAAGAAATTAACTTGTATACAACAAAAGTCATGTATGGCAGACCAGGTTGTCATGTTCACATTCTACTGCAAAGGCCTTCCTTTATAATCAGGGAGAAGAATTTAGCATGTTGCTGGAAGTCCCAGCCATGGAATTAGGTAAGAGAAATAAATAAAAGGCTTTGTATTGGGAAATAAAGTGAAAAAAAAAAGAGATGTATAAAATGCCAGTGCTTTTGTACATCAAAGAAACAACTAAGTAGATGCAATAACAACACCCAGAAAGGGAGAAGATAATATTTATAAACCATACTTCTCATGAACAATTAATATCTAAAGTATGAATACAAACCTAAATTTGAATTGTAAAACCACATACTTTACAGTGGACAAAGAAACCAGACCTATTTCTCAAATGAAGGTATACAAATGTCTAAAGTGATTATAAATATGTCCTGCACTATTAATTAGGAAAATGTAAATTTAAAACATAATAAGATTTTCTTTACTCCTACTAGAATGACTTCTATCAAAGAGATAAGAGACGAATTTGGGCAAGGACACAGGGGAAGGATAAGTCCTGTAGACTCCTGATAGGAATCAAAGGTTGTACAATCATTTTTTGGAAGACAGTGTAGAGTTTTTTCAAAAAAAAAAAATTAACCATTGAGCTACACAAGGTAATGCTAATCTTAGTTATTAGAATTTGTCCCCCCAATGGTAGAGCTAGAGAAAGTATCCAAGGAGCTAAAGAGATCTGCAACCCTATCGGAGGAACAACATTATGAACTAACCAGTACCCCAGAGCTCTTGACTCTAGCTGCATATGTATCAAAAGATGACCTAGTCGGCCATCACTGGAAAGAGAGGCCCATTGGTCAGGCAAACGTTATATGCCCCAGTACAGGGGAATGCCAGGGCCAAAAAATGGGAATGGGTGGGTAGGGGAGTGTGGGGGGGGGGGCTTTAGGGATAGCATTGGAAAAGTAATTGAAGAAAATATGTAATAAAAAAAAAGAAAAAAAAACAATTTCCCACAGAGCCCATGACCTTAATCTTTATTTTGGTCAATAGACTGTTGTAACAGTCAGCAATATGATTACACTGTTCAAAAGCCAGAGACGTCTTTAATTGCTTTGGTACTGGTTGGATTGAAAAAAATATATACATTAGCCAAAAAAAAAAAAAAAAAAAGAATTTGTCCCAAGGAACTGAAACCAACATGGTGATGTTTGCAGTCCTGTGTTCTCAGTAAAGCTTTATACAAAACCCAAGCCCTCCGCAGCGCATGAATAGATAAAGACATAAGCAAGGGAACACTCATCAGCTTTACAAGGCGCAGAATCCCATCGTTTACAGCCTTGTAACCCACGCAGAGGATGCTGTGTTAAGTGAAATAAACCAGGCACAGAAAGGCTGATGCAGCAGGGTACTACATGTTGCCGAATCCAAACATTTGAACTTACAAATGTAAAGAGCAAGTTCATTACCAAAGACTATAGAAGTGTAAAGGCAAAGAATGTCTGCCACAGAATCTGAACTTGCAGTCAGCAAAAATAAACTAAACTCTTGTTGAGAAGAGTGACTATAGCTAATGACAATGTGGCAAGAAACAAGAATAGACCACCTACCTCAACAAGGTAGAAAAACGAAAGAATACACACATGACAGCGTGCTTGTGTGTGTGCACATACACACACACACATACACACACACACACACACACACAAAATGGATCACTGAAATGGAGGTTTCTGGGTGTGTCATGTGATGAAGACTCACATGGTGTTCTGCTGAGGCAAGATCTATGGGAGGACATGTGATGTTTGGAGACAGTATAAATAGGACTCAGTGGACAGTGACAATATGATTGTATAGCTAGCTAACCTTGCAACTCTTAGTTGGTCTAGCATCTTCACTGATCTTTGCTTCCTTGAAAGAGGCACACCTGAGAACTTCTGGTCCTGGTTGCTCCTGCTGACTCATGCAGATTCAGTGGCGGCCTGGGTGTTTCTGCTGGATCGTGCTACCTCTCCTGATTCATGATTGGTATCCTGACACTATTGAACTAAACAGAGATTGTAGTCACCCCAGAACAACACTTCTAAACAAATCCACATCTCCTTGTCCTATCTACCATCTTTTCTTCCCTACCTTTGGCCTAGAAGGGAGTATTGAAGCATTTGAGCACCAATATTAAAAATAAGTTTTAAAAATCTAAGCCTACAGGGTGCACAAACTTGATAAATATTATTTTTAAAAAAAATAGAAGTGTGGACACTTTGCCCCTTCTTAGAAATGGGAACAAAACACCCATGGAAGGAATGACAAAGACAAAATTTGGAGCTGTGACGAAAGGATGGACCATCTAGTGATTGCCATATGCAGGGATCCATCCCATAATCAGCTTCCAAACGCTGACACCATTGCATACACTAGCAAGATTTTGCTGAAAGGACCCAGATATAGCTGTCTCTTGTGAGACTATGCTGGGGCCTAGCAAACACAGAAGTGGATGATCACAGTCAGCTATTGGATGGATCACAGGGCCCCCAATGGAGGAGCTAGAGAAATTACCCAAGGAGCTAAAGGGAACTGCAACCCTATAGGTGGAACAACAATATGAACTAAGCAGTACCCTGGAGCTCTTGTCTCTAGCTACATATGTATCAAAAGATGGCCTAGTCGGCCATCACTGCAAAGAGAGGCCCATTGGACTTGCAAACTTTATATGCCCCAGTACAGGGGAACCCCAGGGCCAAAAAGGGGGAGTGGGTGGGTAGGGGATTGGGGGGTGGGTGTGGGGGACTTTTGTGATAGCATTGAAAATGTAAACAAGGAAAATACCTAATTAAAAAAAAATAGAACTAGCAATTATACCAAAAGTAAGGTGCCAATCATATCATTTGGATGACATTATGTAGTTTTATTTCAACTTGGTTATGAATAAACAATAAAAAGAAATTCCACCAGCTCTCTTTTTACCTCTTCTCTGCACTTTGGAACCAAAAACACTTACTGAGATAACAATGAATTATGGTGAAAAATAAAATGAAATTGATAAAATATTTAACTATACATGCTGACAAATAGTCTTCATTTCAGAATTGGTAGTTCGACATGAAAGCATTAATTAAAGGGATTTCTTACTTGAATTTAAAAATGAAACTGACAGGCCAGTACCTCTAAAATGACAGAATAATGGGATCAATTAACCATCTCCACAGCAAAGTGGTCTATAACGGGGGAAATTATAAAAATAACCAGTAATTTAGTCTCCTGAAATTGTCCCCAGGACGTACAGCAGCAAATGCTCGTTCAAGAAATTCTATATTCTGTAAGCATAGCAAAGGGAGGGGGCTGGAGAGATGTTCCAGGGTTAATATCACTGGCTGATGTTTCAGGTTTGGTTTTCAGCACCCACTTGGCAGCTCACAACCATCTATAACTCCAGTTCCAGGAGATCCAGTGTTTCCTTTTGACCTTTGTGGGTACAGCATGAACGTGACAATCAGACATACATATAGGCAAAGTATTCATACACACAAAACAAAAACAAATAAATCTAACACTTAAAATATAACTATTTTAGAGAATCTCAAAGGCTGTGTGGTATTGTGGCTCCAAGCAGCTGTATGGGTACTTGCTTCTCCTGACTGTATATTGTAGGCAGTTGTGATGCAGAAAGAACCTCTGACTTCACTTCTAATCACAAATTATGACACCACTTCTGCATGGACTCAATGTTGGCATGTGTCTTCCACCTTTTCTCTCTTTTGAAGTAGAATCTCCTTTATAGTTAAATATCCAGCGTTTCCCTTCATTATCCCAGCTAAGAAATGGTGTCCAACAGATTGGAAAAAGATCTTTACCAGTTGTACATCCAATAGAGGGCTAATATCCAATATATACAAAGAACTCAAGAAATTAGACTCCAGACAATCAAATAAGCCTATCAAAAATTGGGGTACAGAGCTAAACAAAGAATTCTCAACTGAGGAATGAAAATGGCCAAGAAGCACCTAAAGAAATGCTCAACATCTTTAGTCAACAGAGAAATGCAAATCAAAACAACCTTGAGATTCCACTTCACACCAGTTAGAATGGCTACGAGCAAAAACTCAGGTGACAGCAGATGCTGGCGAGGATGTGGAGAAAGAAGAACACTCCTCCATAGCTTGTGGTATTGCAACCACTCTGGTAAGCAGTTTGGTGGTTCCTCAGAAAATTGAACATAGTACTACCTGAGGACACAGCTATACCATTTCTGGGCATATACCCAAAAGATGCCCCAACACAAACCAAGGACACATGCTCCACTATGTTCATAGAAGCTTTATTTATAATATCCAGAAGCAGAAAAGAACCCAAATGTCCTCCAACAGAGGAATGGATTTATACAATGGAGTACTACTCAGATTTTAAAAACACAGACTTTATGACATTCTTAGGCAAATGGATAGAACTAGAAAATATCATCCTGAGTGAGGTAACCCAGTCACAAAATGAACACACATGATATGCACTCACTGATAAGTGGATATTATCCCCAAAGCTCAGAATACTTATGATACAGTTCACAGAGCATGTGAAGCTCAAGAAGAAGGAAGACCAAAGTGTGGATGCTTCGGTCCTTCTTAGAAGGGGGAACAAAATACTCATAGGAGGAAATACAGAGACAAAGTGTGGGGCAGAGAGTGAAGGAAAGGCCACCCAGAGACTGCCCTACGTGGCGATCTATCCCATACACAGTCACCAAACCCAAACCCTATTGTGGATGCCAAGAAGTGCTTGCTGTCAGGAGCCTGAAATAGATGTCTCATAAGAGGCTTTGCCAGAACTTGACAAATACAAAGGCAGATGCTTGAAGACAACCACTGGACTATGAGCAAGGAGTCCCCAGTGAAGGAGTTAAAGTATTGAATCTTCTGAAGGGGTTTGGAACCTATAGGAAGAACAACAGTATCAACCAACCAGAGTTCCCAGGGTCTAAACCATCAACCAAAAAGTATACATGGAGGGTCCCATTGCTCCAGCCTCATATGTAGCAGAGGATGGCCTCGTTGGGCATCAATGGGATGAGAGGCCTTTGGTCCTGTAAAGGCTTGATGCCCCAATGTAGGGGAATGCTGGGGAAGGGAGGCAGGAGTGGTTGGTGGGTGGGAGAACATCCTCAAAGAAGCAGGTGAAGGGGGAGGAGATAGGGGGTTCCTGGGGGACCAGAAGAGGGGATAACATTTGAAATGTAAATAAAGAAATATCTAATTTTAAAAAGAAGAAGAAATAAAGAAAGTCAAAACAGATTCAGTCAACCAACAAAGATCAGATCCAGTCACTTCTATTTTAGTTCCTTGTAGTGCTGGGCAGAGTTTTCATAGGAAAGGAGCTGCTAACCAGAGCCCACACCTGCTCCCCATTGGCCAACTTGTTGACGCCAGGTGTCACATTATCAGGGGTGCTCCATCTTCACTCCAATGTTGTGCCTTATGCTGACAAAAGAAAAAAAAAGCCACTTATTGCAAAATAAGGGAGAGGGCAAAGAGAGAGGGAGAGGGAAGCAGAGGGAGACGGGGGGGAGAGAGAGAGAAAGAGAGAGAGAGAGAGAGAGAGAGAGAGAGAGAGAGAGAGAGAGAGAGAGAGAGAGAGAGAGAGAGACTGTCTCTCTGTGTGTATTTCAACTATTCCCCACCCCAACCCCTACCTCTAAACTTCTACATCAAGGCTCTAGTGACTTAGCCTCAGGAGGCTGCTTTTGCATGAGGAGTCTGCAGAAGTAGCAGAGTTGTTTGAGTTCTCATGCTGTGAGAAGATAGAGGTGCTCACTTCAGAGTAAGGTGACTATAAACTTATGTTTTGTTAGTCTCTAGTTGCCCTGTCAGAGCTAAAGAAATGACTCAGAAGTTATGAGCATTTGCTGACCTTCCAGAGGACCAAAGTTGAAGTTCTAGCACCCACATCAGATAACTTAAAGCTCACACACACACACACACACACACACACACACACACACACACACACAATTAAATACATCTTTTTCTCAAATTTGTCTTTAAAGCAGCAGGATGAAATTTGATTTTTACTGTTAGTATATCCTGCCCTAGCCATTTAAATTTGAAAAATGAATTTTGCATGCAATTATTCACTTAAAACCTAAGACCCTCTCAGGTACCTTTTTATTAATATTTATTTAAGCCAATTTATTTTTAGTAGTGATCAAAAGGATTTCTCTCTCCAGCTTGCCATTAACGAAGCAGGCACTATTCAGTTTGCTATTGTTTCATTTAGTAAGAAAGGGTAGCATTTGTGCTAGGTATGTCAAACCAAAGTTTTGGCAAAATGATTTATGCACTTATGTCTTTATTGGCAATAGATTTAGACTTTCCATTCCCACTCTTGTTGCCTAGAACTGCAGTATCTGTCAATACTCAAACACAGCCCTCCATCTTGGAGGCATGATCATTAAGACCCAGGATATTTCAAGAGGAGGTGAAACATTCCAGTTTGCAGAAAGCTGGCTAAGCTCAGAAAGTGAACAACTAAAAGGGTTTAGGAAGTCCCTGAAACTGATTGGATTCACTGGGTTCTTTACTCTATAAAATGGTGTCAATAAGCAGTAAGGAGTGCTGAAGACATTCTCAGATAAGCCCAGCTCTTTGGAAAAGGCTCAGACTAACCTAGCCACATGGAAGAGCATCTTAGAAAATGTTCAGACCAAGTGAGGTACATAGAAAAGACGCCCCCGGCCTGTCAAGCTGCCTATAGGATATGTAGTGGATAGTAGTTTTCATGATCTGTCAGCCATGCTGGGGTAGTCTTTTGTAGATGCATGTGTCCTTCAGTTTTTTCACCTCCTTGGAATAAATCCTCACCCACAGTCCTGTAAGTAAACAAATGAATGCTCATTGTTCACCCATATGCAACTGAGGAATGCTGAATGTTGAAGTAACAGCCTTCCCCAAGGAAGAGCACACCAATTGTTTATCCAACACCAAATGATCAGCCCTGAAAACATACACTCAAGTAATATTATACAGACCAAGTATGTTGTATGTAGAAAGGATGAGGTATCTAGCTATATAGGTATATAATATATTATTTTACATATCATATGTATTTTACATAACTCATCATATACTGCATATATTATGTATATTTATCATACATGTTTCACATATATTACAGACACACACACATATACATATATATATACACATACATATATATGTATCTATAAAACAAAAACTGATGACAAAGTGCAAAGACATCACGAATTTGAAAGAGCAAGGAGGGGTATATGATAAATTGCAGAGTTTGGAGGAAGAAAGGGAAGGGGAAACTTATGTAATTATAACCTCAAAAATAAAGAAAAATCATTGATTTACCACAGTAGATACTGGTGGTATATTTACTTGGCCTTTCATCAGTTCCCTTTGTGGCATGTGTGGTAAGTCTCCCCGAGCATAGAGTCACATAACAGACTCTTAAAAACCCTGAACTCTGACTGGAAATCCTATGTGATATTTTGCATTTGAAGTTTGTAATTTCAGCATTGAGACTACTTGGCCTGACTTTTAAGTACTCTCTGGAGAGAGACTGTTGGATTTGGAAAAAAAATATGTAGTTTCTTCATAATGAAAAAATAGCATATTCTCACTCCCATATCTACAAAGGCAATGACTTTGTCTCAATGACTAAAATGGGCACATCATTACATAATACTGTAAGTCTAGAGATATTGACTTAAGGTCGCAACTATTTCACCCATAATAGTTTCTGTGTCTCTTTTTTCTCAACCCAGATTCTAGGTTTGAAGTCTAGAGACTAAGAAGAGATATCCTGACCCCCGAGCTCTCACAGAAGAGCAAGCAAACACTTCCCCACGTCCTCAGAATTCTTCCTCTGGTATCAGGGTCCTGAGCTGGCACCTGTTTGGAATTGACAAGTGAGTGAAGAGCAATACTGTGTTGTCTTTAGAGTAGTCCAGGAGAAAACTGGACATCCCTCAGGCCATATCAAAAGGACTCAAGAACAGGTTTGATTCGTTAACAAAGCTGACTTAATTTCAGCATAAGCTGCACGCTGGGGATTTCCTGTTCTGACAGGACAGGTTCCATTCGTGCTCGCCCCTTCCACACACAACAGTATACCTTAGATGCAATCAACACAGAGTAATAGAAAGAGGGACAGGATTGTGAAGAAGCAGGTTTTTAAAGTTATAGAGTGCCTCTTTAGTCCTCTTCTGCGTTCAATACGCATGTGGCTCATAAGAAGACCCAGTCTCATTTATGTCATAGGGCTTTCATAAGCCCCCCAGCATCGCACATGCTGAGAGGAGTGTAAAGCTTCCCACCATGCCAATGCATAGATTCCTATTTCATAATCAATCAAGTTTTACCTGTAGTCAATCACACTGTATGGTGTGTGTGTGTGCACGAGTGTGCATTCATGTTTGCACAAATGTGTGTGTGTGTGTGTTTATGGTTGAAATAAGGTGTATTCTTGAATCTCTCTTTACCTTATTTTTTGAGATATGATCTCTCACTGGTTGTTTTATATTGCCTGGATATTAAGCCGCAGGGACCCTAATATCTTACCTCTCTAGTGCTGGGATTAGAAGCACACAATGAGTATTCTACCCTTTATGTAGATTCCAGGGAATGAACTCAGAGACTTAGGCTTGTTTGCTAAGCACTTTACTGGCTTACCATCCCTGTAAACTATACTTTCTCACTTTCTGATGAAAAAAAAAATCATCTTTTAAAAGTGTTCCTCTTTATTTCGAATGATATTTCCATATAAGTGTATCTTATCTGATATTAGAATAGTCCATTCAATATTTATAAATTTTTATTATTCATTTTTCATGAGCATGTTTTTCCTGCATGTTTGTCTGTGTACCACATGCATGGATGTGCCCATGGAAGCCAGAAGAGGGTGTCAGATCCTCTGTGACTGACTGGAGTTTACAGTGGGTTATAAGCTGGCATGTGGCTGTTGGGAACTCAAGGTGTCACCTGTGGAAGAGCAGAAATTCTCTTAACCTGAACCATCTCTCCAGACATAATTGAACTGCATTGCTTGAAATCCCATTGTTCTCTCCCTGTTCATTCCATATTGTAATGCTGCCCATCTGAAATGCTATCTTGTCTTCTGGAGTCCAGAGCTCCATTTGTTTGTTTTCAATATCTTTTTTTCTGTTACTTTCTGCAAACTCATTAATTTGTATTGATTACCTTTCTCTGTCTTATATTTTGTTAACAAGCTAAATATAACATGGGATATGTTATATTCTTCAGATGAACAGTTATCATTTTATGCACTTTAAATATCTTCAATTTCTTTGCTGAGTTTTCTGTTTATTAATGTTGAGTGCATTTACTTTTATTCCACATTTATCAGAGAGATTTGCAAATCCTTGTCTGCCAAGTGTGATATCAAAGTATTACAAATGGTCTCCTCTGCTTTTTCCCCACCTAAACTCAGTCATGTTCATTTTTCTTGTTATCTGCATGTAGAAAAATAGTCTTATGGGAGGATATTGTGAATGCTCCACTGTGAAGATATGGAGATTTCAAATGCTGTTATATCTTATTAAACAGAGGTATATCTCTTTGATTGACAACTCAGTGGGCAAGTGATTTGGTTTCATCCAAGCCACAAACTCTGTCAATGGAGTCACAATTAAATCCTCTGCCCTAGTCACTGATTCCATAAACAGTGCTTGACAGCCCCTTACATGTGCATCACTCTGGGGACAACTCATCATTTGCTCGACATTTGTGAATAGATTTTAGAGATCCCTCTAGCTCTGCCTTCTGAAGTAACACATAACTTTTCAATATTTGTGCCCATCAGCTGTTATTGCCTCTGGTCCTTCAGGTCAGAGACACAGCATCTTTTCCATTGAAGTTCTAGATAGCACTTTTTCTCTGCTAATGGCATCCTAAAAATAAAGCCTGTAGGAAGTAGGAAATCATAACACATTACTTTTTCCCCCACTGTTATTTTTTTGCAACATTTAGCTGATTTTTTTCACTTCAAGATATTTCTCTTTATCGAAAAAATTTTAATAGTATTTAAGCCTCTAAGTCCATCTCTAAACCATAAAGGGATTGAAAGTTATTACTTTCATTTTTACAATACATAGATAAATTACATAAATAAAATATATAGATAATTTAAAAAGCATGTATGTTATTGGAATTACCAGGTGATTAAGGATGTTTGATGAATTACAGCCAAGAAGTCTGGAGGAATGGATATCTTTCTAAAAGGTTTATTTATTTTTCTCGTGTGTGTTAGTGTTTTGCTTGCATGTATCTCTGTGTTAGTGTGAATGCCCAGTGCATGTGAAAACCAGGAGGGCCTCAGATTCCCTGGAATTGGGATTATAGATAATTATGAACTGCCATGTGGGTGTCAGGAACTCAGGTACTATGGAAGAACAAATGCTTTTACTCCCTGTGCTATCTCTCCAGCCCTGACACAAATATCTTCAGAGAGACAAAGAACCAATACATCGTACTGTGTGGAGAAACCTGGACTTACACTCTGTGGGGAGGACACAGACATGGGGAATTATTTTAGTGGGTTTGGGAGGCTACATGCCAATCAAATTAGGAAGGGCACTAGGGGATTATCAGGTTGGGAAGGTTTTACGCTGTTATTGGCTTTTGGTCAAAATTTTGACTGAGTCCTTATAAGTGGAGAGGCCAAGAAATACTGACTGGGGGCAAAAGTCTTTAAAGGTCTTCTTTACAGTCCCTCTTAATGCCCTATTCTAAGCCTAAAGGTTAACATCAGGGGATGAAGCTATAAGCAAAGAGCTGGGAAACATATTGTCCAGAGAAAAAGGAAACATGGGCATGTAACTGGAGGATGAAAGGTGACACCTAAAAAGGAAATAGTCAGCCCTGAAACCATCAGAAGACACAACTGGGACCATATTAGAAACATTTCTACTCAGCCATCTCCTGCTTTTTACCCCAAGTCCTTACAGCTGAAGAACCTCAAAACAAATTTTTCCAAGTAATTTCTAAAGGATACAATTCTGACAGCATAAATATACTGTAACCCATAGAGTATTTAAAACCATTATTGTTCTGTTTTGGAACCCAAGAGAAAGTAGAAAGAATCAATAACAAGAGAAGAAGATTGCTATCATAGAGATGTGATCTCTAGATATTAATGGGAAACACATAGAAAATACTCACATTAACAGGAATAATAATTCTCATGTGCATATCTAAAGATTTACAAAGCCTTCTGCTCGACTCGAGCCCCGGGCTACCTTGCCAGCAGAGTCTTGCCCAACACCCTCAAGGGCCCACACGGGACTCCCCAAGGGATCCTAAGACCTCTGGTGAGTGGAACACAGCGCCTGCCCCAATCCAATCGCGCGGAACCTGAGACTGCGGTACATAGGGAAGCAGGCTACCCGGGCTTGATCTGGGGCACAAACCCCTTCTGCTCCACTCGAGCCCCGGGCTACCTTGGCAGCGGAGTCGCCTGACAACCGCAAGGGCCCACACAGGATTCCACACAGGATCCTAAGACCTCTAGTGAGTGGAACACAACTTCTGCCAGGAGTCTGGTTCGAACACCAGATATCTGGGTACCTGCCCTGCAAGAAGAGAGCTTGCCTGCAAAGAATACTCTGCCCACTGAAACTAAGGAGAGTGCTACCCTCCAGGTCTGCTTATAGAGGCTAACAGAGTCACCTGAAGAACAAGCTCTTAACAGTGACAACTAAAACAGCTAGCTTCAGAGATTACCAGATGGCGAAAGGCAAACGTAAGAATCCTACTAACAGAAATCAAGACCACTCACCATTATCAGAACGCAGCACTCCCACCCCACCTAGTCCTGGGCACCCCAACACAACCGAAAATCTAGACACAGATTTAAAAACATTTCTCATGATGATGATAGAGGACATCAAGAAGGACTTTCATAAGTCACTTAAAGAATTACAGGAGAGCACTGCTAAAGAGTTACAGGCCCTTAAAGAAAAGCAGGAAAACACAGCCAAACAGGTAGAAATCATTAAAGAAAAACAGGAAAACACATCCAAACAGGTGATGGAAATGAACAAAACCATACTAGAACTAAAAGGGGAAGTAGACACAATAAAGAAAACCCAAAGCGAGGCAACGCTGGAGATAGAAACCCTAGGAAAGAGATCTGGAACCATAGATGCGAGCATCAGCAACAGAATACAAGAAATGGAAGAGAGAATCTCAGGTGCAGAAGATTCCATAGAGAACATTGACACAACAGTCAAAGAAAATACAAAATGCAAAAGGATCCTAACTCAAAACATCCAGGTAATCCAGGACACAATGAGAAGACCAAACCTACGGATAATAGGAATTGATGAGAATGAAGATTTTCAACTTAAAGGGCCAGCTAATATCTTCAACAAAATAATAGAAGAAAACTTCCCAAACATAAAAAAAGAGATGCCCATGATCATACAAGAAGCCTACAGAACTCCAAATAGACTGGACCAGAAAAGAAATTCCTCCCGACACATAATAATCAGAACAACAAATGCACTAAATAAAGATAGAATATTAAAAGCAGTAAGGGAGAAAGGTCAAGTAACATATAAAGGAAGGCCTATCAGAATTACACCAGACTTTTCACCAGAGACTATGAAAGCCAGAAGAGCCTGGACAGATGTTATACAGACACTAAGAGAACACAAATGCCAGCCCAAGCTACTATAACCGGCCAAACTCTCAATTACCATAGATGGAGAAACCAAAGTATTCCACGACAAAACCAAATTCACACAATATCTTTCCACGAATCCAGCCCTTCAAAGGATAATAACAGAAAAGAAGCAATACAAGGACGGAAATCACGCCCTAGAACAACCAAGAAAGTAATCATTCAACAAACCAAAAAGAAGACAGCCACAAGAACAGAATGCCAACTCTAACAACAAAAATAAAAGGAAGCAACAATTACTTTTCCTTAATATCTCTTAATATCAATGGACTCAATTCCCCAATAAAAAGACATAGACTAACAGACTGGCTACACAAACAGGACCCAACATTCTGCTGCTTACAGGAAACCCATCTCAGGGAAAAAGACAGACACTACCTCAGAGTGAAAGGCTGGAAAACAATTTTCCAAGCAAATGGACTGAAGAAACAAGCTGGAGTAGCCATTTTAATATCGGATAAAATCGACTTCCAACCCAAAGTCATCAAAAAAGACAAGGAGGGACACTTCATACTCATCAAAGGTAAAATCCTCCAAGAGGAACTCTCAATTCTGAATATCTACGCACCAAATGCAAGGGCAGCCACATTCATTAGAGACACTTTAGTAAAGCTCAAAGCACACATTGCACCTCACACAATAATAGTGGGAGACTTCAACACACCACTTTCTTCAAAGGACAGATCTTGGAAACAGAAACTAAACAGGGACACAGTGAAACTAACAGAAGTTATGAAACAAATGGACCTGACAGATATCTACAGAACATTTTATCCTAAAACAAAAGGATATACCTTCTTCTCAGCACCTCACGGGACCTTCTCCAAAATTGACCATATAATTGGTCACTAAACAGGCCTCAATAGATACAAAAATATTGAAATTGTCCCATGTATCCTATCAGACCACCATGGCCTAAGACTGATCTTCAATAACAACATAAATAATGGAAAGCCAACATTCACGTGGAAACTGAATAACACTCTTCTCAATGATACCTTGGTCAAGGAAGGAATAAAGAAAGAAATTAAAGACTTTTTAGAGTTTAATGAAAATGAAGCCACAACGTACCCAAACCTATGGGACACAATGAAAGCATTTCTAAGAGGGAAACTCATAGCTCTGAGTGCCTCCAAGAAGAAACTGGAGACAGCACATACTAGCAGCTTGACAACACATCTAAAAGCCCTAGAAAAAAAGGAAGCAAATTCACCCAAGAGGAGTAGACGACAGGAAATAATCAAACTCAGGGGTGAAATCAACCAAGTGGAAAGAAGAAGAAGTATTCAAAGAATTAACCAAACGAGGAGTTGAATTTGAGAAAATCAACAAGATAGATAAACCCTTAGCTAGACTCACTAAAGGGCACAGGGACGAAATCCTAATTAACAAAATCAGAAATGAAAAGGGAGACATAACAACAGATCCTGAAGAAATCCAAAACACCATCAGATCCTTCTACAAAAGCCTATACTCAACAAAACTGGAAAACCTGGACGAAATGGACAAATTTCTGGACAGATACCAGATACCAAAGTTGAATCAGGATCAAGTTGATCATCTAAACAGTCCCATATCACCTAAAGAAATAGAAGCAGTTATTAATAGTCTCCCAACCAAAAAAAGCCCAGGACCAGATGGGTTTAGTGCAGAGTTCTATCAGACCTTCAAAGAAGATCTAATTCCATTTCTGCACAAACTATTTCACAAAATAGAAGTAGAAGGTACTCTACCCAACTCATTTTATGAAGTCACTATTACTCTGATACCTAAACCACAGAAAGACCCAACAAAGATAGAGAACTTCAGACCAATTTCTCTTATGAATATCGATGCAAAAATCCTCAATAAAATTCTCGCTAACCGAATCCAAGAACACATTAAAGCAATCATCCATCCTGACCAAGTAGGTTTTATTCCAGGGATGCAGGGATGGTTTAATATACGAAAATCCATCAATGTAATCCATTATATAAACAAACTCAAAGACAAAAACCACATGATCATCTCGTTAGATGCAGAAAAAGCATTTGACAAGATCCAACACCCATTCATGATAAAAGTTTTGGAAAGATCAGGAATTCAAGGCCCATACCTAAACATGATAAAAACAATCTACATCAAACCAGTAGCCAACATCAAAGTAAATGGAGAGAAGCTGGAAGCAATCCCACTAAAATCAGGGACTGGACAAGGCTGCCCACTTTCTCCCTACCTTTTCAACATAGTACTTGAAGTATTAGCCAGAGCAATTCGACAACAAAAGGAGATCAAGGGGATACAAATTGGAAAGGAGGAAGTCAAAATATCACTTTTTGCAGATGATATGATAGTATATATAAATGACCCTAAAAATTCTACCAGAGAACTCCTAAACCTGATAAACAGCTTCGGTGAAGTAGCTGGATATAAAATAAACTCAAACAAGTCAATGGCCTTTCTCTATACAAAGAATAAACAGGCTGAGAAAGAAATTAGGGAAACAACACCCTTCTCAATAGTCACAAATAATATAAAATATCTTGGCGTGACTCTAACTAAGGAAGTGAAAGATCTGTATGATAAAAACTTCAAATCTCTGAAGAAAGAAATTAAGGAAGATCTCAGAAGATGGAAAGATCTCCCATGCTCATGGATTGGCAGGATCAACATTGTAAAAATGGCTATCTTGCCAAAAGCAATCTACAGATTCAATGCAATCCCCATCAAAATTCCAACTCAATTCTTCAACGAATTGGAAGGAGCAATTTGCAAATTTGTCTGGAATAACAAAAAACCTAGGATAGAAAAAAGTCTCCTCAAGGATAAAAGAACTTCTGGCAGAATCACCATGCCAGACCTAAAGCTTTACTACAGAGCAATTGTGATAAAAACTGCATGGTACTGGTATAGAGACAGACAAGTAGACCAATGGAATAGAATTGAAGACCCAGGAATAAACCCACACACCTATGGTCACTTGATCTTCGACAAGGGAGCTAAAACCATCCAGTGGAAGAAAGACAGCATTTTCAACAATTGGTGCTGGCACAACTGGTTGTTATCGTGTAGAAGAATGCGAATCGATCCATACTTATCTCCTTGTACTAAGGTCAAATCTAAGTGGATCAAGGAACTTCACATAAAACCAGAGACACTGAAACTTATAGAGGAGAAAGTGGGGAAAAGCCTTGAAGATATGGGCACAGGGGAAAAATTCCTGAACAGAACAGCAATGGCTTGTGCTGTAAGATCAAGGATTGACAAATGGGACCTAATGAAACTCCAAAGTTTCTGCAAGGCAAAAGACACCGTCAATAAGACAAAAAGACCACCAACAGATTGGGAAAGGATCTTTACCTATCCTAAATCAGATAGGGGACTAATATCCAACATATATAAAGAACTCAAGAAGGTGGACTTCAGAAAATCAAATAACCCCATTAAAAAATGGGGCTCAGAACTGAACAAAGAATTCTCACCTGAGGAATACCGAATGGCAGAGAAGCACCTGAAAAAATGTTCAACATTCTTAATCATCAGGGAAATGCAAATCAAAACAACCCTGAGATTCCACCTCACACCAGTCAGAATGGCTAAGATCAAAAATTCAGGTGACAGCAGATGCTGGCGTGGATGTGGAGAAAGAGGAACACTCCTCCATTGTTGGTGGGAGTGCAGGCTTGTACAACCACTCTGGAAATCAGTCTGGCGGTTCCTCAGAAAACTGGACATAGTACTACCGGAGGATCCAGCAATACCTCTCCTGGGCATATATCCAGAAGATGCCCCAACTGGTAAGAAGAACACATGCTCCACTATGTTCATAGCAGCCTTATTTATAATAGCCAGAAGCTGGAAAGAACCTAGATGCCCCTCAACAGAGGAATGGATACAGAAAATGTGGTACATCTACACAATGGAGTACTACTCAGCTATTAAAAAGAATGAATTTATGAAATTCCTAGCCAAATGGATGGACCTGGAGGGCATCATCCTGAGTGAGGTAACACATTCACAAAGAAACTCACACAATATGTACTCACTGATAAGTGGATATTAGCCCCAAACCTAGGATACCCAAGATATAAGATATAATTTGCTAAACACATGAAACTCAAGAAGAATGAAGACTGAAGTGTGGACACTATGCCCCTCCTTAGATTTGGGAACAAAACACCCATGGAAGAAGTTACAGAGACAAAGTTTGGAGCTGAGATGAAAGGATGGACCATGTAGAGACTGCCTTATCCAGGGATCCACCCCATAATCAGCATCCAAACGCTGACACCATTGCATACACTAGCAAGATTTTATTGAAAGGACCCAGATGTAGCTGTCTCTTGTGAGACTATGCCGGGGCCTAGCAAACACAGAAGTGGATGCTCACAGTCAGCTAATGGATGGATCATAGGGCTCCCAATGGAGGAGCTAGAGAAAGTAGCCAAGGAGCTAAAGGGATCTGCAACCCTATAGGTGGAACAACATTATGAACTAACCAGTACCCCGGAGCTCTTGACTCTAGCTGCATATATATCAAAAGATGGCCTAGTCGGCCATCACTGGAAAGAGAGGCCCATTGGACTTGCAAACTTTATATGCCCCAGTACAGGGGAACACCAGGGCCAAAAAGGGGGAGTGGGTGGGCAGGGGAGTGGGGGTGGGTGGATATGGGGGACTTTTGGTATAGCATTGGAAATGTAAATGAGCTAAATACCTAATAAAAAATGGAAAAAAATCCTAAAAATAAAATAAAATAAAATAAAATAAAATAAAAAAGATTTACAAAGCATCAAACTGGAGATAGGCCAGTCGTAATTTCTCACACTGAAATGGAAATAGAAAAAAATTACAAAAGAACATATAATATCTAAGAGATAATGTTAAAATATATAAAAATAAAATTTAAATACCAAATGCAAGAAGTAATCATAAAACTCTTTGAAGAACTAGTTTCCAGAAGTTTCCAACATTAAGTTCAAAATGCAAAACTTAGCTAAAAGGAGAGAGAACACTAAGCCATATTTGTGCCATATTTAAACTATGAGAAATTGAAAAGGAAAAGGAAAAGATTTAAGCAAGTTGAAGAAAATACTCATCTTACTTTAATAAATAATATTAAGAATATAAATTTCCACAGACTTCATAATAGACACCATTGCAAGAAAATGGAAGATTTTTAAATCTTTGGAAAAGCCATTAACCATTCTTCTGTTCTAATTAAAGTTGTTCTTCAAAAGCCAAGCTCAAAATCTACATATAGTAGTGTTCACCTATGATGCCAGCCCTTGGGAGGGAGTTGATGGCAGGGCGGGTCATGAGTTCATGGTCGTCCTCAGCTAAGTAGTAAGATTGAGACCTGTGCTACCTGAGAACTCTCAAACACAGAAAACAAAAACAAAAACAAAAAACAAAAAAAAACAAACCCCAGTAAGATTCCTTGTCAGGAAACCTACCTCAGGAGAAATACCTCAGGAGAAATGTCAGAAGAATCATCTGAGGCAGACCTAAGCGATGTAGAAGAGAAACCAGATTTTAGATGCCACAGAGTATATAACAGAATGTGAAATAAGAGCTCAGGTTCTCATTTTCAATTCACACCGAAGTTAAGTGTCTGGTTAGGCAATGATAACAAGTATGTATCTAGTGGTTATGGCAGACAGATACATGGAATAATAGCCACCAAAAGTGACAAGAGGAAGAAATCGCAAATGATTGTCATGAGGGATCTACAGAACAGGAGAGCTGCATGGGGTTGTTTGAATTGAACTTACATTATTTTTAAGGATATGCGAAGAAAACTGACTTTCAAAGGAAATGTGATTAAAAAGGGAAGTTCTGTAAGATGACATATGAACCTTAATGTGCATGAACATAACCGCAGAATGCAGAGCCCCAGGAAACTAACGAGACAAACGCACAGCCAGTGTGCAGTCATTACTCCTCCTTCAGTTATCTATAGCATAGGGACTAAGAGCTGGGAGGGTATAGATGATCTTCAATTTCAGAACCAGATACCTTCCAGTGAGTGAGGTTTGGAGTGTCCTCCATCCAAGACCAGCAGAATAAGCATTTTTATCTTCCAAACAGTGTTCACCAAGATATGTTAATTCTGGACCATAGAGCATTTGCTTACTTGGTCTTCTGTTTTTATTTCAGAAGTAATTATTTCAGAATTTCATATGAAGCTCTGATCATATAAGATACACAACTATCTTCCTGTACCCCCAATTTCACAGCCTTTTCTTTTCTTTCATATCACATCCAGTCCAATTAATTGTGGCCATAAACTCGTGGGTATGAGGCCACCCACTGAAGCCTAGTTGATCAACCAGGAACCACAACCTTAGAACACACATATTCCCTCTCCCCTGTAGCAATCACTTTCGAGTAGTGCCTCTCCTAGGGGTAGGACCATAAACCATACTTTAATGACCATCTCTGTTGAAGTAGTTCGGTGGATAAAAACCCTTGCTACCCAGCCTGGCCATTGAGTTGATCACCAGCACCTGTACGGTAAAAAGAGAAAACTGACTTCCACAAGCACTTCATATGCCACCTTGTAGCATCTAGTGTGTATCACCCATACATTAAATAATCATGAATACAACTTAAATATGTGAATCAGTAAAAATAATCAAGATTATCCAAAACATTCTCTTTGTCCACCATAATACGAAAATAGAAGTCAGTAACAACAAACAGAAATTCTCAAAACACTTGAAGATCAATTAACACACTTGTGACTGAATCTTGAGTCAAAGATGACTTCCCAAGAGAAATTTTAAAATATTTTGTGACAAGTGTAAATGAAAACACTCTTCAGACTTGGAGCATCTGATGCTGGCTGGAGGGTCCATTTAGCAAGGAGAGTGGAATTGTTGTTTTACAATGCCTTCCTGGGAACCTGAGATGGATTGCTTGTGTGTGATTCCATTTTGTTTTCACAGCGCATCAGATATTCTTCACTCATTTTTTTCCTGTTTTCCATCAATTATCTTTGTCTCTGCTTCTTTCATTGATAATTTCTGGCCTTTACAAACTCATCGTGTTGATTGTTTCATCCCATTTCTAGTTGTAGTAATACTCCTGGTAGCTAACATAATTGTATTTGTACGTATCCTGTGGAATGTACTACGATACTTAAAATGAAATTAACACTGAAGATTCATGATAAACATAAAAACACTTTGGCCTTAGACGTTTCTCGGAGTCAGTGTTTCTCAGGCGTTTCTTAAGTTTAGTTGTTATGTTCATGGGTGTTTTGCCTGCCTGTGTGTGTATACCCCACATGTATGTAATGTCCTCAGAAGCCAGAAGAGGGTGTTGGATCATCTGGAACTGGAGTTACAGACAGTTGTGAGCAGCCTTGTGGGTACTGGGAATCAAAGCAAGGTCCTCTGGAAGGACAGCCAGTGCTCTTAACAGATGAGCTATCTTTCCCACCTAATTCCTTTAATTTTTAAAATACTAATGCAGCACCTACAAGGACCAATGTCTACAGCTCAGGGAGGATATTAAATTATTGATTATAAACTTGACTCTATACTTCTCATTAATCATTATGGGAAAACTATATATCATATATATATATTATATGTAAAATATATATGTGGTATTTGCATCCAGCTTATATTTATTCTTTACTAAATTTTGTGTATTTTAAATTTAAGGTTTCATATATACCAATCACTATTTCTACAGGAACTGTTAATTTGCATCTATCAATAGATAGTCCACTGTTCTCTTATTTCTCTTTCCTGAGTCCCAATCCCTTCTTGTGAAATCTCCTTTTGTAGCGGAGGGAATGTTTTTAAAAGTTAACATATAATTGCTAACTTTACTCAGTCTTTGAAAATATGATCTTTGTTTCCATTTAAACTTCACTCTTGGATGTTCATGCACAGATTTCTAGATTTCTATTTCCTTTCTCTGAATTCTTAAAGACTTCACCATATCATATACAGTTTTCCCTTATTACTGAAAAGGTGTTGTTTCATTTACAGCCATTTGCTTCTAAGGAATTTCCTTTTTATTTCCTAAAATAGTTTTCAATATTTATGTCTATCTATCAAACAAATGACTGCCTTTAGTTTGAGAGTGTAATTATTTCTAGAGTCTCAATTGTTTTTCCCAGATAAGCTCACATTCCTTTACTACTTCCATCATTTTTTTAAAAGTTCTTCATCATCTAAATTCTCTTTCTGGTTATGCTATTATTTCAAGGGCTGTGAGTACCATTTCTTATATGTTAATGGTTTTTAACTCTTCCTTAGTAATCTCTGTTTAAAAAAAAAAAGACCTCTTTGTCTGCTGTCTCTGGAACTCCTTGGAAGTTCACAGAAAACCTCCCTGGGCATCTTGGTCTAAGCCAAGCCTCCCACTTCTGCACCTGTTCTTCATAGGCAGAGATACTGCTGTTACCTTTACCTTTAGTGATGCTCAGCCTCAGGTCCATCACTGCCAGGCACCATCCTCATTAGAGACACAACAGCCCAGCTGCCAATATGGTAATGATGATGAGTTATTTCCACACTGGTCTCCTTGTTGGTGAATATGTCACAAATTCACAGTGCTATGGATGTTGCTATAGTGTACATATAGAAATGATTTCTTCTTGTCAGATATAACTACAGTATGGAAACTACAGCGTGATATATGATGCCTAAAATATCTAATAATTTATGTTTTCAAAATCTCAAAGGGCTATTCTTTTTCTTTTTAGAAAAAGCATATGGGATATTTTTAATTTTTAAATTCTATGACTTTTACAAGTTTGGCTTTTATTTTTATTTATGTGTATGCCTGCTTCTGCATGTATGTATGCACACATGTACGTGTGAGTCCACTGTGGCCACAAATATGAATGGTGTCAGAGTTACCTGACATGGGTCCGGGGAACTAAACTCATTTCCTCTGCAAGAGCAGATTACTCGCTTGAACACAGAGCCATCTCTCCAGCACCAAGTTTTGTATTTTTTAAATTAATGATTTAGTTAGTGTACAAACTAATAGGCTTCATTATGACAATTTTATTACACATATCTTTGTAATTTGCTAATATCCACTCCTCAATGCCCTCCCCATCATCTTCATTTCTCCTTGTCTCTTACTGTTTTCTTTCCAAGTAGTCTACTTCTGCATTCATGTTCTTAATCTCTCTCTCTCTCTCTCTCTCTCTCTCTCTCTCTCTCTCTCTCTCTCTCTCTCTTTCTCTCTCTCTCTCTGCTTTATTGATTCCTGTTTGCTGTTTTTGTTAGTATGAAGTATCTTTGAGTTATTTTAAATAACCTTGTATTGAAACCTACATTATCAGATATAATAATGGCTGTGCTGATTTGGTTTGCCCTACATACCCTTGGCATATTGGTTTTTCCCTCTCCCTCTCCCTCTCCCTCTCCCTCTCCCTCTCCCTCTCCCTCTCCCTCTCCCTCTCCCTCTCCCTCTCCCTCTCCCTCTCTCCCTCTCCCTCTCCCTCTCCCTCTCCCTCTCCCTCTCCCTCTCCCTCTCCCTCTCCCTCTCCCTCTCCCTCTCCCTCTCCCTCTCCCTCTCCCTCTCCCTCTCCCTCTCCCTCTCCCTCTCCCTCTCCCTCTCCTCTTCCCCCTTCCTTCCCTCACTCTCTCTGCCCTACATCTGGGTTTAGATTTTTACAAATGAGAGATTTTTCTCTTCTTATGGCTGAGTAGCATTTCTCATAAGTTGGGTGCATGCTCTTTTCTAGTCATTCTAAGTGCACTCTCCAGTCATTGCTATACTTTGCAATATTTACTGTTGCAATTGTACTTCAAATAGTTGGTAACAGATACTTTTAGGTAAACATCAGCAAATTTATGATAGTATTTGATGAACAATAAGGAGTATGAAGTCCATGGAAAGTTAGTGAAGACAGCAATTATATGTAGTTCAGTAACTATGAACCTGCAATTTTTTTCATTTTTAAAATATTCATTTTTATGCATATGTGTATTTGCCAGCATGTATGCCAGTCCACCATACATGTGCCTGGCATATGTACTGACTAGAAGAAGGTGTCAGATCCCCTGAAATTGGAGTTATAGGTGGTTTTGATCTTCACTGTGGAACGCAAACGTAGGTTCTCAGCAAGAAGAGCCAATGCTTTTAACTGATGAGCCACTTCTCTAGTTCTTTGTGACATGTTCTCAGTATTCTACGCCAATTTCATCTTTATACTCTCCATTGTCTCTTTGCTCTCCAATATTGTCACAATGAGCTTCCCTTTCTGATTGATTTCCTATCCCCCTCAACCCCTCACTTTAACCCATCATCCTTCTTTGCCTGAGTTTTCCAGGCCATGGCCCAATATAGTTTCCTACTTTAGTGACTCAGCTTCTCACTTTTACCTCTTGTATATACATATTGTGCTCCTCATTTGCCTTTCAAGTTCTACAGTTACTCTCTTGAGTACTGGGACCGGTCTTATTTAAAGATATTTCTGAGCAGGTGAGAAGGGCCAGAGAATAAAACCATTTGGCACATAAGCCTGACCACCAGAATTCAGTCCCTGGATTCCATATAAAGTTGGAAGGAGAGGACCAACTCCACAAAGTTGTTTCTGACATCCACAGGCACACTGTGGCATGCTGATGGCCTACATCCTTATAGTGTGATGCAAGTCTTGGAATGAATACATGTGAACAAACGAAAAATTATTTGGCTTGAATAATGGTGATTATCCCCATGAATTTAATACCGGGTATCTCAATAGTCTTACTTTTGAAATTAAGTTTTCTACTCTTAGGATGAAAACTGTATTAAATTTAAATTACTTTGCATCTGTGTCGATATAACTTGAAGAACCCAATATAAAAAGGAAGAAACAGCCCTCAACTGCCGAGAATAATCCACAAAACCAATTGCTCTGGGTAGGAGGCCTCTCATTCTTCAACATGGTCTGCTTAAAATAAAACATTCTACTTGAAAAAAAAAGAAATAGAAAAAGGAGTTTAAGCAGCTGATTAGCTTCTAATACAATAGTGGCATTTCTTGTGTGTTCAAAAGCTACCCTGTGTTTTACCCAGGACTTACACTTCCTAATTGCCACTGCCATCCTTTGTTTGAAGTACTTAGGCTTTTAATTTGCATAGAAAGGATCTTCAAAAAAATGATGTACTGGCAAGAATAAAAAAGACATGGGATTTTTGTGATAAATCGGAAGGACTCCTGTGAAACTTATCCGACTCTATCAGACACTGCCTTTCTCTGTTAGTATTTTCAGGCACATTAACAGTCTTGTTGGTTAACATTGGTAAGCAGAACTCTGATAATTACAGAAAGAGGACTTCTGTTGGTTAAATATGTATTTCACTCTATTTTGTGATTTTTTTAAAAATAAGAGCTGAAAGTACCATTAACTCAAAACTATGACCTCTACAATTATTCGTGTTTATGTGTCTAGATATAGCTTATGTCAGCACAAGGTTAACAGCTAAAAATATCACCTCTCATTAACAAAGCATATGTTTTCTGGATAGAATACACTACCGATGGAAGTGTTTGAAGGCAGTTCGAGATTGGATAGGTAATAGATCATTTTTCTGGCATGACTCAAGAATGTCATTATGACTCACTTTATGTATATGTATACTATATGACCCATATATGTATAAAGTATAGATTTAAATATTGTTTTTCATATTCTTATTTTTGTAGGATTTCTGCTTATCTCTGTTTACTTCTATCTTCACTCTATGAACAGCAAGTTCACTTTGGAGCATGACGGTGGATTTCTCGCTACCTTGCTCAGCTGGGCTGATGTAAGCTCAATACTGTTCTGAGATCTGCAGTATCTGGGTCATGGTTTGCTCTCTTATGTGTTAAGGGCAGTGTATAATGTCTCAACATCTCTGAAAAAAGGGAGAGTCTGGAATCCAGTGAACACACATTACCAATGTCTTTTGTGAAAACCCTCCACAGCTCTTCCACCTGTCTACAGCCATGTGTTAGCATCACCCTGGAGAGGTGGAGATGCCCATTGCATGCCCACACCATTCATTCATGTGAGGAAAAGCAACCACTGAGAATTAAGCAGGGAGGAATGACACCATCTTCATGGTTTGAATGTTTTCACACTTGAAACATAATGAGTTTACCAAGTGCAGAGACTATTCAAAAGAATAAGAAGGCTATTCCTGGTCAGCTTTGCCCACATCAAACATGTAAAAGCTTCACATCAAACAGGTAAAAGCTTTACATTGGACATGTAAAAGCTGGGCAAAAGCATCTGCATTCAAACCTATAAACTACATCAGACATTTTAAAATCAGTCTTGGGAGAGTTTCAAATTCAACTCTGAGCTTCATATATGGATACTGGAAGACATCCACCCTAAATTCAGCTAAAATAATAGAAATTAGGAAAACTGCAAGGTGAGTCTAAAAAAAAAAATCAAAAGAACATTCACATGCTGGTGGTTGGAATATAAATTCATTTGAAAAGAAAAACATATTGGAAGAAATGTTTTTCAGTTTCTACTGAAGGTAAATACATAAATCCCCTTTGTTTTTGTAATCTCATACCTGGAAATGAAGCAAGAGGACATTAAATGCTTATGCATAAAAGTTCATATGCAAGAATAATTACAATAACTAATGAGGGTAGACTCTCCATCCAATGTCTTTATAAATCCTCATATATTGTTACAATGTGCACTAGACATTATTGAGAAAAACAAACCCCTGACATACTCAAGGCCATACATGAATTCCTTAAGTGGAAATATTGAGTTTTTAGAACACAAATATAAAATAGCTTTTTTGGTAATGATACCAGTTGTATAATGCTCAAACCTTGCAGAGCAATTCAATCATAAAATGAGAAGAGCGGGAGCCATGGTTCACTTGCAGTGAAGGGGTTTAGAAGAGTCTTGGGGAGAACTGGGTCTCATTTGTATCTTGATCTAAGGATAGTCAGAAAGTCAGTGTTTTCCTGACTTCTGTTACATTCCTGTGACCAGTCATCTGAGGCTGAGTGCCTTGGATTAAATTCAATCTACTTAACACAGTTTTATATACTGTTCTAGATTGGGCAGATCCAACTGTTGGACCTCTGGTAAAGACTTTGGCTTCATCATAGCCAAGGAGATGATATCTCAGTCAGAGTCATTTAGATTGAGAAAGGTAACTGAGGAGGGAACTGGTAAGAAGTGGGAAACCAGAGAGAAAACAGTCTCACTCATATAGCAAACATTTCTTGGGCTCATCCTGCTTTAGAAACTTGACAGATCAAGGAGACAGAATTATCACTCATGGGGGTAGCCCATGGCCTCCTTACCTTCCATGAGGCCCCACTTACCCAAACTATCACTTTCATTCAGAGAGCATACTGTAAGGAGTCTAAGGGCTTCCTGTGGCTTGGATGTGGTTTTCCACATGATGCCTGTGATGGGGAATGGGGGCTTGATCATACAAAGGCAGCTCAAGAGATACAAATCAAGGAAGGTCTCCTCCGCATGTCCCAGGAAGGGATGATTCAGGGCGGGGGTATTTTGAAGGAATTTACTTGGCCTCCCAATGCTACAGCCTCATCTCCAGCTCAGTAACCCTTTTCTCTTCCAGGCACGTTTCAGCTGTGACCTTGGACACACTGAGATATAGCTAAATTGGTAACAGCCCTTATCCTTGAAGATACAGAGAAGTCAACTAACTAAAACTTCCTTTGATCTTAAAGTAGCCTGTTTTAGATATTTCATTATAGTAAGTAAAGCAGACCAAAACCTAGACACCAGAAATATTCCTAGCCTGATTTAAAAGGAAGTTCTATGACCAGGTTTCTTTGTGAAAGGTTATCTACCAATGTAAGTAGGTTTAAGATTGTAGTGTTTTGCTATATGGAATCTTATCTTCACCAAAGCACATTGTCTATACCCAGCAAGCAGGCAGGATCTCTGTGGACCAAAGCATATTGGTTGGATTATAAAATGGTCATAATCATGTCTATATGTATGGAATCTAATGGAACCAGGTAAGGAGATAGAAGACGGATAAACAATATAAGCAGTAGGGTATGAAAAAAGTGTGACAAGTAGCAATGGGCTGGAAGGGAAGAACATACACAGAGAAAGGTGTGATGCTTCATCACAAACCAAACAAAACAAAAACAATGATAACAAAATGAGCAGTGGTGAGCCTCACGGGAGTCTTGAGAACAGGGACAGAGGCACCAATAACAAAGAGACATGAATGCTGATCTCTGCATACCTTTTTCGTTGACAGCGTCTACGGTTGCCTCTGCTTGGCTTCTATTGTTGGATTTCTGCAGTGTGAATGTAGGTTGACTACACATTACCTTAGGAGACACCATAGCACAAATGTGTATTATCTTCTTTATCAATTTCCTCCATGTTAAACATTCTTCCTAGGAAAGAAGAATGTGAGACTCAGGAAATGAACAAACTTAAATGCTTAGAAAAACTGAAACTCAAATGACCGTCTAGAGTCTCTCCCAAAGGATGTAGAAGCAGGAAGCAGGAAGCAACTACTGATAGCATGGATAGCATGACGAGATGCACTCCTGCGAGGAGAATCTGCAATCTGTTGGGCTGTCCGCAAGCCTTGCAAAGTGTTCCAGAGTTGCAGCCATTGTGAGTCATCACCCATGTTAAAGTGAGTGTTTTAACAGATGCAGCCAGCAAGCTGCTTTTGAGGCATCTCTGCTTCTGTAAGATACCCTTATCCATAGTCCTGAAAGTAAACTCAATAAACATACTCACTAAGTAGTATTTGGGCATTATTATAATTATTTTGTCTGCAATGTGTTTGTTCCCTGCTTCACACAATATGCCTCCAGTGTGCCCAGTTCAGAAACTGATATAGGATCATCCAGAATTCTATGAAGGTCCCTGTGTTAGGGAAAGCTTTCCAAATGACTCTCGTGTGTTGCTAAACTAGATGACATAAATGAGATACTACGATACAGTAGACATAGAATCCAGAGATGTTGGTAGGCCTGCACCTAAATGATAAGAGGCTATGTCTTACAACGCATAAGACTTATATAGAGATATCAGTCAAGGAATCTTAGTCAAGATCTTCCCTAGCCATTATCTCTGACCTGATCATATATTTATGGTAGCGTGGGTGACTGCTGGTTAGCAATCATCCACCTCGTGCACACATTCAGTTCTCCAGTGAATCTTATGAGACACTTTGCACTATCTCATCTTTTCCATCTCTGCCTTTGCCTTGTGTCCAGTGACTGTTTGTGGAATGTACGTGCCCTGTTAACAAATAACTTGGTACTTATATAGCCTGGTGAAGTGAGAAGTTATAATATGGAAGAGGCTAGCCTTAATAGGTTATGACTCTTTTGGGAAGACAGCTGAAGAAAGTAGCTGGTCAAAGATACAGGAAGCAGAGAGGAGGGTAGTTTTGTGAGTGAGGCTCTTGCCTTACAGGCATGCATACTGAGTTTCATCCCCACAACCCATGTGGAAGTATCAGGTGTGGTGGTACATGCTTATGGGCCCATCACTGCGGAGGCAGAGCTGGCTCAATGTTTGGCACTCACTGGTTAGCGAATCTTATCTAACTGATGAGTTCTAACACATTAGAAACCATATTTCAAAGGAGGTGGAGGATACTCACGTCTAGTTCCGTGCCACTGTGAAAATAATCAGTCTTATCTAAAATCATCTGAGAGTTTTCTCTGTCCTCCATATGCATATATGCAAATACACACACATCTATGCAACATGTATGCATGTACACACACATACACACATGTACATACAGAAGCACACCACACACACACACACACACACACACACACACACACACATATACATACACACACTCACTCACACGGGGGTGTGGGAATAAAGGCTGGAAAAGAGATGACCTCAGTAGATAACCATAAAGATCATTTATTGGCTAAATAGATCTTAATCTATGAAATGTAAAATAGGTTATTTGGTTCTTTCAAGTTACACTAGGCTGAATTAATGCCCTGCCTGTGGTTTTCCATTTATCGCTTTTCAAAACCAGGCAATTATGCCATAAAGTTCAGGTCATAGAGCTTGTTAAGTAGAGTTTGTCTGGGAGGCAGGAGTGGGGCTAGGGAAACCCATCCATCACATAAAGCTATATTAAAAATCCTAAACCCTCACCATAGGTATGTGCTTTATCAGCATGGCCAAACACTTTTGTTTCTTTAAATGAAGGGAAATATTTTTAGCTACTAAGACTCCTCTTTTAATTGAAGCCCAATATGTGCTTATTGCTGACACATGTTAAAATTCTTGCTTATCCAGTATATAAATCTCCACAGCCAATAGACTTACACCGTGTGTTTCCTAATTAGCACAGACACTGTATGAAAAATGCAGGAGACATCTGCTAGGCGGAGTTTCCTATCAGTTTTAATTGATTCCACTTGTCCTGGATAGTCCAGAAAACATTGCTGGGTTGGCTTGTCATGAAGATTCCTTTAATTACCAACTTTTTTTTCCAGGTGAATTAAACATAATACTAATCGGGAGGTAGTCTTAGTAACTTTTACATTCAGCTCGTTGTGTTTGCTAGCAGAATTGATCAGAAATGACCACAGACTTTGGTCTGAAATGGTCTAGAGGAAGAAATGAAAGCACACCCTGCTCTGTTGGCACTATTTTTTTAAGTCTATATTATTGGGTTCTAGTGTCTCTACCTCCCTTCTAACCCTTATTCTACCCTAATTCCTTTCAAACCCTCACCTAACACTAGGGAGCAAAGAAAGGTTAGATGAGAAAGGGAGCATAGACCTCTATAGGCTACGTCCTGTTAATTAGGGGTATTGGGTTCCTCGGGGGCAAGTCACCATCAGGATATCCAACTAATTCTTCTCTTCAAACAGTAATTAGGAGTAGCAGCAGCCTTCTTGGAACACCCCTTGCCCTTCTCCAGGCTCTGCCCTACTCTCCCAAGAAGCCCCAGAATTAAACTATCTGTAACTGGCAAATATCATGCCCCCACCTAGAATATGAGACAATCATAGTTAAAGGCAGTGGACGGACAAACATAGCAGCCCCCATCTCCCACAACTGGGATTAAAACTAAAACATATTCACATAACATAAGTGGATTTTTAAAGAAACTGAAGCTCTCACTCCAGGGTCCTGAGTATACTTACAGGAGATATGAGGAATGAAGACAGCAAATGACTCTCAGGACCTAATTTACTCTCCTGATAGCTGACCTGTGGGGAGAGGGTGTGTCTTCTTATTATGTCTTCATTTTCATGAAATAGTTTCCATATAACAAAATAATCTGATATTTATCCTATTTAAATATATATCCTTTAACATAAAAAACAACAACCACCCACTCATGGCATCCTTCTAAATTAGTATGTGGTTTTTTCCAGTCACTAATTGCAGGAGATGTTTTGCCCAGGAGACCTTTTTCAGAACACCCTTAAGCAGTCTGCAGAAGACGAGAACTGGACTTCAGGTCTCCTGCAGAATATTTCAAAAGTTATTTTTCAGCCATTCCTTTGGTTTTGCCATTACCGGACAATCAACTGGTGACCTGAAGGCTCTTTGTGGTTCCACTTAATACTCTTTCTTTTTTTCGCCTCAACACCTTCTCAAGTATACTCTACACCAGGAACAAGCTACACACACTTGATTTTGACTACTTATTTATGCTTTATTGTTGTTCAGTAAAAATCTACAACATTTGAAAGCAAAACCATTCCTGCATGCATTACTGTACTCTTATTGTCTAGCATGTTATCTGGCATACCTCAAAAACAAAGTAAATTGTTGATAAAGGGGTAAAACTTAGAGAAAGCTATGATGAACTGTTATAAAATGTAACTAATTATTACACTAATTCATGCTGATTTTGTTAAACACATATCTCACAAAAATATATGCTTTCTTTTGCTGGGTGATGGTGATACACAACTTTAATCCCAACACCCAGAACACAGAGGCAAACAGATCTTGAACAGTCTGAGGGAAGCCTGCTCCACACAGTAAGTTCCAGGACAGCCAAGAATGCACAGAGAAATGCTGTCTTCAAAAACCAAAACCAAACCAAAGCCAAAACTGGCCAACCAACCAACCAACCAACCAACCAACAAACCAAGCAAGCAAGCAAATACATAGCTCTATATTTAAAATTAAAGAATCGTTTGTATATTTTTGTAATAAGTTAATTCCATTTTCTTTTTGATACTTTCTTTTATATAAGTCTCCCTAAGTTTAAGTAGAAACACCCATGGTCTCAGAAAAGATCACTGTTTTTATAACACAGATAAGAAAAGAAAAGGCAAATGACTGGTATTAAATTAAGCTGACTTTTTCTCGTGAGAACTGGTGAAGGTATGTTTGTACACAGGTCAAGAATAAGCATATAAATTCTTTTCACCTGAGTTACCAATGTCAGCTGGACAGGAACTAAAAATGAAGCTATAGGCGTAGACAATGTTTGACTTTCAAACTTCATCTCAGTTGAGCATCACAAGAGATTCTGAACTGAGAATTCACACCTGCATTTCACAGATGCCAGTGCCTCAAGAGAGAAAGTCAAGGAGAGATAACAGGTAACTATTTGAAGCCATGTTCATCAGGGATCGTGCAGGAGAAATAAGAATGCTTAAACCAGAGGAAGACTCAGAAGAGTCAACCCTGGATCAAAGATCCATCAATGAGTTGTGTTCTTAGTTCATGTTCTCTACAATTTTTGAATCATGCTAGAATGGAGTTAGGCAAGATTTCATTATGTTTGATCTAATTCCCTGACCTTGTTCGTGTCAATGATCAACAATTCAGTGGAATTTTTTTAATATCCTTTCATCAAATTTTACCTCTTTCCTCATCAAGAAATTACTCAATTTCCCACTTTAGTCATCCGATTGCAGTGATCAAAATTATAGCCGCCGTTTTGCTTAGCAATTTACCACATAGAAGCCATTTTTTCAAAAGGCCAAGCCTTAAGGTAATGATTATATTCATTTTATAGATGAGCAAACTGAAGCCCAGAGAGAGAAGGCTGCCTCTTCTTTCTGACTCAAATTTGTTTCCACTAAAATCTGCGCACGTATTCAAACTAGAAAGCTTTGCTCAACTTCTCCCTCCTCCTTAGAAACCTTGCTGGATTTGTGTTGCCTTCCATCCTTACTAAGACATCCCAAGAGCTCTTATCCAAGGGGCAACAGACCAGGGAACAGCTTGTATTTAATTACATGAAATGGTTAATGTTATGTTTCAACCCAATGAGGCCATGGTACTTAGTTGCTAGGTTAAGTGTTAGTCCATATGTTTCTGTGAAAGTGTGCTTTAGACGTGATTAATATTCCAATCAGAAGACTACAAATAAAGCAGGTTGTCTTCCCTAATATATATCAACCTCCCATTTTCTCTCTCCCTCCCCTCTTCCCTTTCTCCCTCCCTCCCTCCCTCCCTCCCTCCCTCCCTCCCTCCCTCTACCTTCCCTCCCTCTCTCCCTCTTCTGTCTCTCCCTCCCCTCTCTCTACCTCCCTCCCTTCTTCTCCCTCTCTCCATTCTCTCTCTCACACACACCCTCAACTGATTCTAGTTCTCCATAGAGTGATAACCACAAATGATAATAGAACTCCCTTTTAATAAGTTCCTAGATTCTAGTTCAGAGCCTCTTCTGTGTAGCAGGACATCAAGGAATCATGTAAGAGCACAATGCCTAAAGAATGGACAAATAACGACTTGTAAGCACAAACAAACACAAGGACTATACTTCTTTCAGTTAAGTGGGAGTCATTTCACTAAAAGCCCATAAAGATGCCCGTCAGTGTAGTACTACTGTGTACTGTAGGTTTCCAAGCCCATAAAACACTCTTCTCATAGGTGGGAAATACAGGTGGCTGTTGCCTTGGTTAATCATTGGGCCTTGAAAAAGAATGAAGGAATTACTGAACTCCCTGAGGTCTGAGGACATCAGAGTCCTTCTGGGGAACACTCCATGCAGGCATAGAGTCATCTCTCCTGAGCACCTTATGCCATACTTATGCAGGATAGACAGACTACAGTACTTTAAATGGAAAATTCATCTTGGATCCCCTGGGGGCAATGATCTTATGTGGAGTATGAATTTTTCTTCCTCTTAGAGATACTTAAACAATGCATAGGAACAAAGTTTGTTGTCATAACAGAGGTCAAAGTTATAGGTCATAACCTATAAGTATGAAAAGGTAGTAGTGAGCAGGGGGTCAAATATAATTCTATACAGCCTATAAGACCCAAGAGAGATTCTAGTAGTAAAGATTTATATGAAACTGTATGTCCACCTTCTCAAGTTCAGAAACACTACTATTCAAATTCTGCATTTTGTGAGGCTTTCTAGAGGCATCTGAATAATTAATGTCATCATCTTCAAGGTTGGGGATCATCTGCCTCCTGGAAATGGATTTCATTTTCTCACTTATAAAAATTAATGGAAAACATGCCGATTATTTGCTCAGAGTGTGCCCCGGTGATAGTGTCCTTCACTTTTCTTTTTCTTCTTTTGGTGAGTTGTAAGCTGAATGGAGAAGAAAGGCTTTTTATTTAGTTAGTTTTGTTTTTGTAAAAATAAAATTATGTGTGTAGGTGTGGCTGTCTCTGTGTAGGTTTATGCACATGACTGCAATTTCAGAAGAGGCCAAAAGAGGGTGTCTGGTCCCATGAAGCTGGAGTTACACGAGGTTATGTGCCCCTTCTTGTTGGTGCTGGGAACCAAATCCGGGTTCTTTGCAGGAGCAGTAGGTACTCTTAACCATCAAGTCATCTCTTTAGAAATCTTCTCAATGTGAAAAAGAAAGGCTTCAGGTGCACCTTGCTGTTGGCGTAGGGAAGCAAAGAGCAGAGCATGCTGTGGAACTAAGATGGCTACAGGCACATCTTAGTTTCTGCTTGTGTTTTAGTCCTCAGTGGAAGAATAGGCGAGGCTAGGAGAAGCCCTCTTCTTAATCTATTTTCTGCCAGTTTTGACCAATCACTACACAGTTTGTTGGACATACTAAACTGGCTTCTAGAGCTAGCAAGTTATTAGTTATTAATCACTGTGTTAGCTGTACTAGTCAATTAATTAACTACTGTATTAACTATTGCAGATAACACATTTGCCTCTGAGATGATTGCTGTAGATTGTGGATCAGAACTCTATCTTCATTTAACTTGGACTGCCCACTATTACCAGTCTTTGAAACTCTTTATACATAGCTACACAAACCACAGTATTTCAACATATCTTTGGATTTAGCTCCAAAAAATGTCCAGCAGTTGATTTTTACAGCTAAGAATAGAAAACAAGAAATGAAAATGATCACACACACTTTTCCAAAGAGAGAAGGACCAGGTGGGTAAGAGTATGTGCTGCTCAGTAGAGAAGTTTGGTTCCCAGCACCCACACAGCAGATCATAATTGCCTGTAACTTGAGTTCCAGGGGGTCTGATGCCTTCATCTGATCTTGGTGGGCACCAGAAATGTGCACAGTGCAAGTACATGCATGCAGGCAAGGCAAACACTCATAGACATGAAATAAAAACCAATCTCTGAAAATTAATATTTTAAAATGCTTAAAGAAAAGAATAATAACATTTAGTGATTCTCTATGTTTATTCATCTACTACTTTTCATTACACCCTGCTCTTTTATGATGAGAAGTTCTCAAACTATCATGCCCGGATGATTTTTTTTCCCTGCTAAAACTTCATGTTAACGCCTTCCCAAAAGAGGTGCTCAGGAGAGATCAGAACATATGGAATAAAATCAAAACAATATCTCTCCACTTCTGGGTTGACCTAGAAGCAGCTTCTGGCAATCCTGTGCCCATCACTGAGAAGAAATGGTCCTCAACCTCTCCGTCCAAAGATAAGCAGTGCCTTTGTGCCAGGTCCTTTGAAAAGTGTCTTTCATTTCGCAGTATCAGACACAGACTTTCTGAAACAGGAACCTTTTAACCCAGAAGCATCTGTGCCTCTGAACATCAAGAATCAACCTTTAGTCCTTTTCCCCTTTCTTTCCAATCTCCCTTAAACAATTTCTGCTGCCTTAGAGTTTTAGCTCCCAGAACTTTTATTAAGTTCGTCTACGTGGATAGATGGGGAGAATCTGCTTGTATTTATGGGACTCTGTTATCCTTACAGACTGTGTTTTGTGTTAAATGTGAAGGTTTTGAATGAAAGAGTTTAATTTCCCTTAGAAGATTTATTAATGTCTGAGATATATATATATATATATATATATATATATATATATATATACATATACACACACACACATATATATGTGTGTGTGTGTGTGTGTGTGTGTGTGTTCATGCTTAAAGTTAGTCCAACCATATATACAGTCTAACTATCCAGTTTAATTGAAGAATTTAGATTTCTATTTATCCCACTGTGATGAAACCATTGTGTTTCAAGTTTTTCCAGGCACCTCATAAGCAAATTACTTCCATTGATTTCTAAAGCAGAACTGGTCCACAGACAACATGCTTGCTCAGCAAAGCAATTAATAACATTCACTTGGCTACTTTGGAAAACAAAAGGTTGTCTCTTTCGTGTTGGGTCATGATCTTAGTTAATGAACCCAAAGTATTTCTAGGAGATAAGGAATTATGTTGTCACATAAATGTAGAACTAAGCCTGAGGGGGGTCTTGTAAAAAGATTTACTGCTTTAGCTTTTCTTTCTTTTAAAAAATGCTGTGAGGGGAAGCATTTTATGCTGAGAATAGAAGCAATGCATTTCTCTGTCTCCCTGTCTCTTTGTGTCTCTGTCTCTGTCTCTCTCTCTCTCTCTCTCTCTCACACACACACACACACACACACACACACAGACACACACACACACAAATCTATCTATTCTTCATGATATAAGTCATGTGCTTGGTAAGTCTTACTGATTTTATTTACATCAAGTAGACATTCAGAATTCAATCTCAATAAGATTAAAACAAGGCATATGTACCATCTAATATGGGAAAATTTCCAGTAACTTTTTCCATCTACATGATACCATCCATATCCTCACTGTCTTAGGAATCAAGCTGATAGGTATCAAAAGAAGAAATAAAAAAGCCATGTGTTTCTTCTGCCTAATGGATTTAAAGGGAGCAATAATCCTTCTCTGTTTTGTTTCCAAGCACATATTGCCAAGAATCACTTCAGGAAAATGGTAGGTGACATTCAGTGGCAAAAGTAATTTGAAGAAGACTATGTTGCATTCTGAGTGTGGCAGGCTCTCAAGGTTCAATCAAAGGGCTTTGCTTATGGGATCTGAGAACTTGTCCTACACCAAGGCAATGGGTGCTAGAGGGATCTGCATCTTACTGAATCATGTTATTTTAGTATGATATTGAACCCTCCTACATGGATTGTGTTGATTGAAAATAGCAATCTAAGTCAAGGCAATTCGTACTGCAAAGAGAGGATATTTAGGACAAGCTCCAGTGTGTGTGTGTGTGTGTGTGTGTGTGTGTGTGTGTGTGTGTGTGTGTTAGAAATACATCATGGTACATTGATTTTGCTCCATAACTAAAGCTGGAATACTGGGGCTGGAAAGATAGTTCACTGGTTAAGAGCACTGGCCATTCTTGCAGAAAACTGAAATTCAATTTCCAGTACCCACACTAGGCAGCTTATAACTGCCTGGAACTCCTGCTTGAGGGCATCTGAGATCTTCTCCTGGCCTCCAAACACATGTGCACAAATGTCTACCCAAACATGCATGCACACACAAACACACACACACACACACACACACACACACACAAAGAAATAAAGGCTTTGTAAAAACTTGTGTCTTAAAATAAATATTTGCATAGATGAGGGGCCTGCTAATCATGGTCATTTCTGAGAAATCGGGACAGAAACACAAGTAGCTAGTCACATGACACCTATAGCCAAGAACACAGAGATAACAAATACATCTCTGCTTGCTTGTTTGCTCCCCTCTAGTTTCTTCTTATATTACATTGGCCAGGACATCTTCTGGACTATCATGTGTCCCACAAGAAGCTGTGCCTTCATACCTTCATTTGTCAATTAACAAACAAGACCCTCCCCAACACATGTTCCCATGGGTCAAACTGATCTAGATAAATGCCCAGGCAAGACTCTCTTCTCAGTTATGTCAAGTTCACAGGTCAAACAATCAGTGAGGCATCATGAGATGAGGAGCCTTATGTAGACCTATAAGAAAGAACTCTTGACAGTCCCACTGCTTGCCAGGTGCCTCCACCTTCTGACTCCAGTTTTACCTTTTCTTCCTACGCACTGTGTGGTTCTTTAACTCTTGATCCTATCCATGCCTGTTTCCACATCCCCTGCAACACAGACTGTCTCCTTTCCCTTTACATAGGTACCAACTATGTCTATGTCACTTGGGGTCCATGAGCTCATGTGCAGTATAGGCATCAGGAGCTGATAGAGTTCTCACAGGTGGACTTTCTGGCCTGTGAGGAGCCGCCCTTGCAATCGCCATTACAAGATGGCTCTGATATCCGGTGTTCAAACTGGTAAACAAATAGTCTGCGTATGTGCTGGGGTATTTTTCCATTCCTTGTGCCGTGCCTGTCCCGTGGCGTCATCTGGACTGATAATGAGCAGCCAGTCAGGGTAAATTACGTCTCCAACCCCTCTTGTGGCCTATTTAAGGACCGAGTTTCCTGTGTTCTAAGCCTCCTCCCCCAGAAGCTAATGATCTTTCTCTCGAGATGCATTAAAGCTATGCTGCAGAAGAACCCATGCGTGTCCTGTGTGTGTGTCCTTGCTGGCAAGATTCCATATCATATCACAGACACATCTGGTGCTGAAACTGGTCTTTTGTCCTATCACAGGGAACAACTCTCAGTCTTGTTTCCAGGAGTTTACACCTAACTTCACATGGGTTTGCTTACAATGGGTAGCATCTGAGATGGATTCTAGAGTCGTGAGTTGAGAAATATATATCTTTCAGTGAAGATGCAATAATTTCATGATTTGAATAAATTAATTTAGAATTGAGTGATATAGAAAATTGGGAAGTGTCTTAGTCATTTTCCCCATCACTGTGATAAAATATCACAAAAAGAACGTAAGAGATGGAGGATTTGTTTTGCCCCACTCTTCTATGTTGTGGACAGTTATGACAGGGGAGTCAAAAGAGCAGGACTTGAGGCACCTAATCACATTAGAAGCAGATATCATTTAAAGCTTATGTTCAGTTGTCTTTCTGCAGCCTTATGACTTTTGCTACCACATTGAAATCTACTAAAATCCATTCACAAGAACCACACAAAGGCACTATTAACAAAATCTCCAAATTATTTTGTGTGGGGCATACAATTCACAGGTTGGATATGCCTGGTAGAGAAGTAGGTTTCTGGAGGAGATGGGAATTGGTATGGTATGACACAAGGAGAAGAGTGGAATTTGAGAGTCTATCTCAAAGCAAATGTGGATGTGACCTCATTTCTTTTGAATAAAATTTTTGTTCTTCTGCATCCAGCCATGATGATAGACCAGCCCCTAGGTCCATATCTGACTAAAACTCCCTAGATTTCCAAATTGCAATGTAGATCTTATGACCATATGGGGTTTTGAAATGCTTTGCAGTAAAGAAAGTATAGATCAAACATTTGAAATAATTCATATTCTGCAATTGTTCTGTGCTGGTTCATCTGATGATAGGAAGGCTGGCTGCTGCATTGATGGTAGTCTGGAAGTTGCCATAATTGTGTCTGTTCTTCTATTTCCCAATGCAGACATCTCTGTTAGTTGGGGTTCTCTAAAGGAACAGAATCAACAGGATATGTGTGTACATGTGTGCATGAAGATTTTATTAAACCAGCTTACACTGAAATAATAAGAGCAGCAGTCTTGCATGTGAGATGCTGAGAACCTCATAGTCTCTCAGTCCTTGAGGTTGGGTGTATCCTATAGTGGCTGTCCCACATTGGAGAGGCTGAAAGCTCAACAGTTACTCAATCCAAGCTGGTTATACCAGCAGTTCCAGTCTGGCATTCAAAACCTCAAGAATTCACAGAGAGTCACTGGTCCTTAGTCAACAGAACAATAGCAGACTCGAAACAAGAGCTCTGGTGTTAGAAGGGATCACAAATAGAATAAATCCACTTCTGGGAAAAATAGAAGATTAAGCAAGGAAATGGCAAACCATGTCCCTTCTGCTATGTCATCTTATCTTATCTAGGCTGCTACCAGAAGGTGCCTTGAACATATGGGTTGAGTCTTGACAATCAACTAAGGAAATTAGGAAAGTTCCCCAGTTAAGGTTAAGGTTTCTTCTTCAGATGATTCTAATTTGTGTTAAGTTGACATTAAAACCAGCCATCATACTACACTATTCACTTTTCAGCTACCTCTGGCAGGATCAGTGTTGTAGTGGGCATCTAGGCCTCCAGAGACAGTGGTCAGGACATTGTAAAAATTATTAAGACAGTCATGACTGTAACTCAGGTGATAGTAAAGCAGACATCAATGGAAACCACATTTGTCTGGAGAATTTAACACTTCATTGCAAAAGTGGCCTTTGATTTGGGGTACCCAAGGCCAGAAGTCCATTCTATTTGAGGAAAAAATGATTTAAGAAAAAAAAAAACACCAAGGGCAAGAAATTAAAAATATTAAAAAGGAACGTTTAAATTAATGACTATAAAGTTAACTAGGATATCTCCTTTCTCTCCTCCGTTTCTCCTTCCTTTGGCTTCCTTCTTGCCACTGGGTAAACTTGCTTACTGAGGCAGAGAGATCACCCCAAGGACACACTGCTCTTTATCAGTGGCTAAGAACTCTACAGTGTCTCCTGATTTCCAGGATAGGGCTAAAAAGTATTTTGGAGTTGGATCATAAGGCACTTTGAATTCTACATCAAACACTTGTTAATATAAAGCATCAAAAGACAAAAGAAGGCCATGGCTTCCTTTGATGTTTCTAAAAACAATCCTGTAGCTAATGTGAAGGATATAGCCAGAGTATGGGATTACTGACAAATGGGTGGCAATTGTCTAAGCATGGATTAAGCAATATCTCTAGGAGATGGGAAAATGTGGATTCCGACCCACTAAAATAAGTGCCTAGTGCCAGCATGTTTGCAGGTGACATTTGCAACCTATAAACGTTACTGAAGTAATCTAGCTTTTCCCAGTCCAGGTGTCTATGTAACTCTGCAGTGGCTTCCTGAAAGAATTTATAAGACCCTAAGAGTGCCAAACTTTGAATATATTTTCTCTTCAATTCATATTTATAGGCAGGGGAAATTGTCATCCAGAGAGGGTTGTCTTTGGTTAAACATCATATTGAATATCATTAATTTTCCCCTATTGGCAAACTGCTGGCTGGGTAAAAAGGACCTACAAATATTATTTCTACTATAACATTCATCATTTAATCTCAGTTGTTGGCATTTGCACTAGATGAATTAATTATTCTCCAAGCTTTACTCCCTGCTACCAAACAACACCAACTTTTCCAACTTTACACTCAGCATTGAGTCCAGCTCCACTCTCTATTATGACTCTCTTCCTACTTTAGTTTATTCCCAGAGTCTATCCACAAACCAATACATTAAATAAGGGAGGGAGAGAGAGAGAGAGAGAGAGAGAGAGAGAGAGAGAGAGAGAGAGAGAGAGAGAGAGAGAGAGAGAGGCAATTTAATCACATACACAGAGAGCTGGTGATTTTGCAAACAGTTCAACCAAAGCCTACATCATTTGGTAGCTTGTCTACAATGTTAACCACAAGCCAATTTCCCCAAATGTGTCTCTTCTATTCTTCAGCAGCCAGTACCTGGCTCCCAAGCTTCTGTTTTCTAATTTGGATGAATGAGTGAACTTGGCAAAGTAGATGCATTGTCAAAGCTGATTTATGTTGTTGTCAATCCAAACTGCTTGGCTCTGCACTGAAATTATCCTTTCCTGCCCATTGTTCAGAGTTCAGAAAAACACCTTCTGTTCTATTGTTTGGCTATGGTCAGGATAGAGATTTTTCTATTCTGTTGTTCTTTTCATGATGCACCAAGCTTTCCCACAATAATAGATAAACTCCACTATAGAGGTTTGTGGGGATCTCAAAGAAAAAAGGGAGAACAGCTTTAAAAATGGACATCAGTGGGTGGGAGGTGCTGTACAAAGAATATCAAACAGCCTGAAAAACTGCCACCAACCGTTTGGGTTTCCATCGTATATGCTTAATACTAATGTTGGAAGCTGATTTTCCTTTTACATTCTGGTAGAATTCAATGAAACTATAGGTTTCCTTCCTTTGGTAAGGTGCATAAAAGTTCTAGAAACAAACATGTTCACACATACATACACACACACACACACACACACACACACACACACACACACACACACACACACACCACAGTGTTTGCCCCTGAGTAATTATTCAAAGTGAAAGAGATATAGTTTTTCATATATTTTTTCTTAATATCAAAACAAATATAGGAATCCAGAGTGTATTAGTCAATTGGTTACTTTTCTGGATGACCTGATGAAAAGTAAATCAAAGATGGGAGGGTTTACTTCAGTCTGTAGTACTAAGGGATGCCATCTATGATGGCTGGGGAGGCAGGACAGCTGCTTAAGGTGGTTAGGCATATTGTATCCACAGTGAGAAAGCAGAGAGCAATGAATGCATGGGCACAGATCTCCCTTTGTCTTTTCAATGAACTCAAGGACTCCAGCTCAAGTCATGATATGGACTAACATTCAGTGGGTCAGCCCCCTCCATTTACTATCATCTATAAAGTACCACACAGATGCACTCAGAGCTGTGTTTCCATGATGACTCTATATCCTGTCAAGTTGACAACAAAGACTCACCACCACACAAACTACATTTATTTGGTACACATATATAAAGCTTTATTGAATTATCCATTTAAAGACTGTTAAGTGTTGAGAGAACTTTTTTCCTTTTATATCTAGAATTAGAGGTCTGGGTAGAGAAGTCCACCTTGAAAGAAAGGCATTGGTTAATATACAGAACTAGCCCAGAATTGTCTGTCTTTTGGCCAATGAACCATGTAAGTATTCTGCTGCTACTCATGTACCTTGATGCAGCTCACATTGTGGTCAATATAACAAAACAACTTTCCAGTGCTGTGGATGTGATGGGCAGAGACAAACTCCAAGATCAAAAGGCGCATGGCCTCTAATGGGTGGCACTTAAGCAGCAGACACAGACAAATGATCTGTGGCCTGTGCTTTGCAAGGGTCACTGGGTCCATCTACTCTTTGATTCCAACTGCATTGACAGTTACCATCTACATAAATTTCAATTCAAGAATGCTAGTTCTCCCCCCACTGTTTTTCTTTCTCTCTCTCTCCCCCACCCCCTCCTCTCTGTAAGCACACATGCATGTTTGCGTACATGATGATGGAAGCCAGAAGCCAGCCTCAAGAGCCACTCATAAGTTCTTCCCTCCTCCTCCTATTCTTTTACTCTTACTCTTATTCAATAGACTGTGTCACTAGGATAACTAGTCAGGTAGGCAGAGGGATCCTCCCATCTCCATCCACCAGTAATCCCCAGAGACCTGCTTGTCTCCACTCTCCAGCTCTGAGAATTCATGTATGAATCTTCACACCTGGATTTTCATTCTTTTCAATATGGGTTCTTGGGCTCAAATCCAGGTCCCCATGTATCCAAATAAGCACTTTACCAACTGAGAGATCTCTCCAGTGGCTGGGTTCAGTAGTTTAAGCTAACATTTGGAAGGACCAAAAGCTTTGTGTTTGGCACTGGGGATGGGAGACAGTGACTTTGCACATAGGCCCCCTGCCCCCTCTTGGGACTGCTAGTATGACACAGATTTTAGTTTAGTTTAGTTTAGTTTAGTTTAGTTTAGTTTAGTTTAGTTTAGTTGGTTGGTTTGTTGCTTGGTTTGTTTCATCCCTGTCTCCTTCATCTTCAGGTTTCTGAGTTCTACCTCTCTTCAAGTCTGAAGGCAGACTCCCTTAAGGACTGTCTTGTTAATGTTCCGATTGCTGTGATAAAACAGTGACCATATCAACTAAAGGAGAAAAGGGTTTGTTTCAACTTACTGGTTTGTTCACTTGCTTAATCTCCTTTTGATACCAACTAGGAAGCTTTGTGTTTGGCATTGGGGATGGGCATGTGCCCAAGGTTGGCACTGCCCAAAGTGACCTAGGCCCACTTACATCAATCCTCAATCAAGAAAATTCCTTACAGATTTGCTCACAGTCCGATCATATGAAATCATTTTCTGGATTAAGATTCCTTCTTCCCGCATAACACTAGTTCGTGTGAAGTTGACACAAGAACTAGCCAGCACGGGGACCATGTGATTCTGCAGGTCTGGAACACAACCATGTTTACAATGTCACCTTTTGTGGGACTCTCCTACTGTGGCATTAAGACTTGACATTTTTCAGTAGTGCTCTCTGGTTGCTTATAGAGAAGAGCCTTCCCAAGGAGGGAGTGTCACATGGTGTCATAGGTAGATGAACATAGAAAACACCAGAATGACAGGTTGTCCATCCCAAGAGACCCTATATGAGCATGGGAGAATTCTCCAACTCTCAGAGTGTGTCCATGTTCTCCTTTGTATATGGGGCTTGGTGGGCAGAGGCATTCTAGATAGGCTATACTGCACTCAATAGATTATAAACAAGAACACAGAAGGACTGGCTAAGATTTTCACCCCTCTTCCCTTTCAGCCTCAGGATATATAATCTATAACCTTGAAGAAGCTCCATTCTAAGAATACAGGCAATAGGTACTCAGTCACTTTACAAGTTTCCTGAGTAAGTTGATTTTGTGGTTATTGGTTTGAGTGTGTGCATCCATGTGTGTGTATTATATGCTTGTATTTACTGGTATTTGTGTCTATGCATGAGAACACAGAAGCCAGAGGGGTGCATCAACTACATTCCCCCAATGACTCTCTGCATTATTTCTTTTGAGATAGATCCTGAAGCCTACTGGTTTGGCTAGGCTATCTGCCCAGCAAGCTTCCAGGATCTTCCTGGCTCTATTCCCACTTCACTAAGGTTGCATGGACTCATAACCATGCTCAGGTTTACAAGGATGCTGGGGATTTGAACTCAGGTCCCATGTTTGCATAGTAAGCACTTTTATCCACTGAGTCATCTTCCAGCCTAAACTGCTCCTCCAGTGAAGTGTTTCATGCGTTACTCACCAGTTGCTTTTTTCTTGTCCAGTTTACTTCTTTCTCAGCCTGTGTGCTGTTCAAGCACGATTCTGATACTTACTTCCGTGGAAGTAAGTCTTGAAATTTCCTAAAATAGTATTCTTAATACATTTAATTATAGGGATTTTAAAAGTCACTTTAATGTGAACATATTTAATGAACATAGAAGCAATAATGGTTATTATCAAATTCTCCATGTTTCAAAACACTTTCTGCACCTTTACTGCATTAAATTCCCACAACACCATGAAAGGGGCAACTTTCCCATGTCTGTGGTGAAGGTTAGGCTAAGACATGGAGTTTTTTAGCCAACATGGTCTCTAGGTTCTTCTGGTCTACCTTCCATGCACTTGATTCTGCTGTCTTAGGACATGTAAATGCTGCTGTCAGACTATTAGAATGGCTGCTAATTTTTAGAGTACTTAGAAATGTGCTTTATAGAAGCATACAGACCCATATAAATGTACAAAAATCTCCATGAGTCCTCATACCTGCTCTTGACATTGAAGCCTTTTAGAACATGTGACAAGAGACAAAATAGAGGCCACTGAACTGCCCAGGGTCATGGCCATTGTTGAATGCATATGACGTATTTTTATTCTCAGTGCTATTTTGAGCAATCATATTTTCCTGGAACCCCTCCCTCTTCTTCACATAGTACTGTTTCTGTAAAGGCCTCTTAGCTGAATCTCATACCCTCAGAAGGCATCATTATAGGAGAATCACAAGAGTGAATGACTCTACAGCAAGATAGAAAGCATAGTGAGACGATTCTCTATTAGAATCGTCTCTTAAAAGCTAACAAGTGTCTCCTGACAATCATCAAGGGCAGCACTCTCAGTGACCCAATTACTTCATACTAAACCTTGCCTTCTGAAGACTCTATGACACCTCCCATCATGGCTGTAAAGAAGCCAACACACTATTTAGTCGCCCTGATGGAAGCACTAAGACATACCAAACGATGGCAACAGGTAATCTCCACACTTTCTTTTCCAAATGAAATCAGCCTTTCCCTAGATATGTACTTTGGAGTATTATATTATAGCTTTATTTTTGAAGACAAGGCCTCAGGCAGACCAGTCTGGCCTCCAAGGCTGTGTAGAAGAGAATGACTTTGAATTCTTAATTCTTCTACATCCTGAGTGCTGGATTTATAGGCATATACCACATGCCCTGACTATGTAGTGTGCCCAAAGTCATAGTCATGACTTCCTTTATGCTGGACAGGTATTCTGCCAGCAAAGACACTCTCTCAGCACTGAGTATTATAGTTTTGAGGATCATTAACTCCAACGTTTTCTTATGAGTGGTTTCTGACTCCATACATACATCTTGCATCCATGCTGGCAAGTTGTTCATGATTCTGCTTTATTTATTTACAATTTTAATATACTGTGTATTAACACAGAGGAAATCACATTTTAATTTGACTACTAAATACCTGGATGGAAACCATTTTCCTGAAGAGGGAAGACTAGTTTCTTCTTTGGCTTTGACAACAGCTCAGACTATACTTGCTTTTAGAGGTGCCTATATTCCTGAAGTGACATCTTGTGTTTCTCCCATTGTGCATGAAAAAGGACAGAAATTCAAAATGAGCATGTGGTTAGTTTAATTTTAGCATTTGGGAAACATGGCTTAGAAACACTCACCTGAAAATACAGGATACAATTTAGGCACCATCTTTTACTTTCTTTTTTATAATAGAAATCACACTGAAGAAACTCACAGACTTTTCCCTTTTATAGTCAACTTGGAAAAGTTTCTTAGTAACACAATTCAGAAACAAAAATACAATGAACTCAGTTTTTGAACTTTCTTCTCCCCACATTTGTGCTAACGAACAAGAAACAATCAGAGCGATGAATTAATTACTCTAATAACATCTCTCCTCTTCATATTCTTTTCAAGAACAAGGGTCTTTTTTTTCTTCTTGTATTGAAGAACAGCCAATCAAAACACAGAGGTAATTATTCTGAAAAATGCCTTGCTCTCCCTTTTAATACAATTATTTTAAATATCCAGGGAGAGAAACTGAGGAGACACAATCAGAGAAGGAATTAATTACTCTATTAACTCTGATTTTCCTTAGTTTCATATATTCACAGTTTGGGAAGGAGGTCTCAAGAGGTCATCACTCCATGTATCCGCCACCTGTCAGGGATGCTCTAAAACCGTGCAGACAGATGGGCAGCCTCCCTGGTGGCTCTACTCCATCATCTAGGGTTTCTCTCTTCTTTGTTTCTCTTTTATTATTTCTTTCCATGAATGTTCTTGGCCCTGACAACTAATTATACACACAGGTTCAGGATTTCTCCACTTTTGCTGATAATTATATTTTGTACCAAAACTACGCTTCACTTGAAAAAGTTAACATAGCCTCAAAGAGTTGGTTCCGGTGTGCAAATGTGGGTTGAAATACTTCAAGATGGGTTATGCCTATACTCTGATAGCCTTGGAGAGATACTTTGGGAAGAGCAACAGGGAAACACTGGGTGTCTTAGTTGAATCTCTGTAGTTATCATAGCACTTGGTAATCAAAATGACTTTGGAAAGAAAGGCTTTATTTAGGCAAATATTTTCATCATGGTACAGAGGCATGGAAACAATCGGTTGGCCTGGCAGCAACAGAAAGCTGAGAGATCACATCTTCAACTGCTTAATACCAGCCTAGCTGAAAAACATGCTCTTGGCTCTGCGAGAGACCATTCTTCAAAAGTCTAAGGCAGAAAATTGTGAAGACATCACCTTGTTTGCACTCATGCAACAGGCATGAATACCTATACAAGCACACACATACATATACCACTTGTATACACCATTCACTTTCAGCCTGTCTCTCTCTCTGTCTCTCTCTATCTCTCTCTGTCCCTCTTTGTCTCTGTCTGTCTCTCTGTCTGTCTCTATCTCTGTCTCTCTCTGTCTCTATGTCTCTCTCTCTCTCTCTCTCTCTCACACACACACACACACACACACACACAGTGCTAAAAGGGGTGTTTTGAGGCATGATGAAAAATAACATGCTTAAGTTGACCATTTGTATTCTTGAATTTCAGCAATACAGTCTTGTGTTTGGCAGTGAACTGAATCACAGAGTCTACCTGGAGTTATTTGTGGACAAATACATTCTTAAGTGCTCATAAATACCACACTAATCTGAAGATCTCCTAAAATAGATTACAAGTGGAAGCTATCTAAACTCATATTTCTGTGTCTTTATTTGATTTTTGATAACTTTCTCATAACCATTGGTTTTGTAGCAAGACACAGGTTGCAGGTGACAAAGATTCTCTGTGACTCCATGGCTCTCCTTGGCACACTGCTGCTGCATTAGAGAAAGTCAACTCCTACAAATTGTGACTGTATTTTTTCAGATTGTATCTCTGATCAAGATCAAGCTTCTAAAGACTTTTGGAAATTCTATAAAGCACATTATTTGACCAACTGACAAAGGGGGGAAATAGATGGTGAGTTAGACAGAGTGCAGTATTAGTGTAAATTTATGAGCATGTCAGCTATACTGGTTGAGTGTAATAGAACATTCCCATCACCAGGAAATATTCATGAAGCTTTAAAGGCAAAGAGCTATGCTGTATATCATATCTGAATGGTTCAGAAAAGAAAAGAGCACAGACACAGTTAGAGAGGTAAAACATTAGCAATAGATGAAAAGGAATAAAATCAGAAATGTATTCTTATAGTATTTTTATCATTTTGATTTTTGCACAACCCTAAATATTGAAATTATTTTAAAATGTAAGACTTTTATTTTGTTTTTTACTAGGTATTTATTTCATTTACATTTCCAATGCTATCCAAAAGTCCCCCACCCACTCCCCCACCCACCCACTCCCACTTCTTGGCCCTGGCATTCCCCTGTACTGAGGCAGATAAAGTTTGCATGACCAATGGGCCTCTCTTTCCACTGATGGCCGACTAGGCCATCTTTTGATACATAAGCAGCTAGAGTCAATTGCTCCGGGGTACTGGTTAGTTCATAATGTTGTTCCACCTATAGGGTTGCAGATTCCTTTAGCTCCTTGGGTACTTTCTCTAGCTCCTCCATTGGAGGCCCTGTGATCCATCCAATCGCTGACTGTGAGCATCCACTTCTGTGTTTGCTAGGCCCTGGCATAGTCTCACAAGAGACAGCTATATCTGGGTCCTTTCAGCAAAATCTTGCTAGTGTATGCAATAGTGTCAGCGTTTGGAGACTGTTTGTGGGATGGATCCCCAGATATGGCAGTCTCTAGATGGTCCATCCTTTTGTCTCAGCTCCAAACTTTGTCTCTGTAACTCCTTCCATGGGTGTTTTGTTCCCAATTCTAAGAAGGGGCAAAGTGTCCATACTTTGGTGTTCAGATCCTTGGGGCCTCATGAGCTCCTCTCCTGTCCCTGATGGAATGTTGACAGGCTCCATCTTGTGTGGATCTCATTCCAATATCTATAACTATAGTGAACTCTTGAGTATGTCCATATCATGCCCAGAAAACGCTATGCTGAAGCACTCTGCCCCCAACTCCAGCTTTTATATTCTTCACACTCCTACTTCTGCAATGTTCCTTGAGCCTTGGAGTGGTGATTTAGAGGTCCCATTTGGAGCTGAATGATCAGCAGTCAGGTGTTCTTTGCACTTGAACTAGTTATTGACCTCTGTAGTAACGGCCATCCGCATCAAGACAAAGCTTCCAGTGGATCTGTATGGTAGTTAACAGACGCTTGAAGTGGGGGAGAGAGAGAGACATTCTCTACATTGGTAAGTTGTTTATGACCTGGTAATCAACTCCTAACCAATTTAAATAATCTTTTTTAAATCTACTGGGATATGCACATACACATATGCGCGCCCGCACGCACACGCGCACACGCACACACACATTCACTCACTCACAAAGAGAGAGACAGAGACAGAGAGACAGAAAGACAGTGAGACTGACAAAAACACACAGGCAGACAGTAGACATGAAAATAGAAGGGGGCTAGCTATGAAGTAGTCTGTGGGTTGGACACATGGTATGAGACAAGGTCACATAGGTAAATATGATCATAATACATTATATACATGTATGAAATGGTTAAAACAATTTAAAAAATAACATTACAATATTACTTTGTTATAATTTTTCTCTTCACCAAAATAAAAGGAACTTGAGTTCTGTTAAAGTTGGTGTCTCCTGATTTGCACTCTGACCTCGACCAGTTGCTGTTTGACTCCTGGGAAGGTAGTGTGGTCTTTTCTAGAATGCTTCAGTTGGTCAGCTCTCTTTTTGGAAAGCCACGTTCTTAAGTTCTTCCTCATGCTGAGGCCCTGGTAGGCAGATGGTTGTAGGCTTCACCAACTGCCCTGATATTAAGTTGATCCATTACTCAGTAGTGTCACTCTCTCCCAGGCGATGATAGGAGAGAAAACCAGGTGAGTGAAATGTCAAGGGGAGCAGCCGTGGAGGCTGGGGCCTCTGTGCCAGTGTGCTTTGTAAACAGGAGGATGGGCAGCAAGAAGCTGTAATTATGCTCAATGGCCCATGCTGAGTGTGACTAATGATTTCCTGATATTAATAAATAAAGGAGGAACTGTCTTGCATCTCTTTCATTGTGGGTGATGTGCAGTCACAAGCTTGGTGATGGATAAGAATAGCACATCTCAAATCGCGTTCAGTCAGTAACTAGTTTATCAAAGGCTCACCTTGCTAGGGAAGGAAGGTTAAGTGACTTCGTTTCTTGATAATCACTGCTCTGTTGACTTGTATGTTACTGTCCTTATTCTGTCATTTTTCACAGCTTTCCATGGATTTGCCTTACTAAAATTTTGACCACCTTGTAGCCCAAGTTAAATCAAATACAATTTTAAATTTAATCTTCTTCCCATGCTGGGCATCACCCCATCCTCTCCCTGACTCCTCAGTATCATTGCATTGCCCTCTTCCCAACTCTGCCCTGGCCCTGCCCACCTGGAAATCTGCAGCTGGACAGGAAGTGAGGAATCAACTGGCGTTTCTCTACTTGACTGGGTAAGGTTTTCATTCTCTGGTCTGGACTTGTGCTGCTTCCACTGACATTGGCTGACTTCTGTTGTCTTCTAAATGGTTGATCTGTGATGTGTGATCCTTTGGTATTGGTTCACTAGTTTGTGACAAGGTAAATTTTTGTTGTTATTTGAGGCAGGCCTGGCTTGCTGGCCCTTGAGCTTTGGAAGATAATTCTGACTCTATCCTACTCATTTTGAAAGCACAGAGATCTCGGATGCTTAGTGCTATATCAATTTAGATGAGCTCTGAACATTGGAACATAGGTTGTCACTGAGCCATCTTCACGGCCTCTTTTTAATGTTCTTTTAAATCTTCATTGTTGTTATCTTTAAAACAGGGTCTTACCATGTATCTCTAGCTAGCCTTTAACTCTCTATGTGGACCAGAACAGCCTGGGATTCACAGAGATCCACATAGCTCTACCTCCCAAGTGCTGGGATTAAACTCAGCTACCATGTCAGCCCAAATCTACCTCCACCTGACATTGCTATCTCTTCCTGGGCTCTCACTAGGATTTCACTGTGCACATATGTCTTATTCATCATTCATATCACTGTAATATATGCCTAGTATTGTTTGGATGGCATTGACAATTTTGAGACATATTGGTCCAATATTTTGTAGGATATTTCTCCATAGGAATTTGGCTCAGACATCACTGGAGCCCCAGAATAAATGAGTGCTGTGGGTTTAGAAGAACAAAACTGCAGAGGCAAAATTAAAGGCCATTTTTATACATCATCATGAGGACAGATATGATTTTCATGAGTTATCCTTGTAGACAATGGTGCCCATCAGTTGCTGGGTATGGCACTTGCTGTTATCTCTGTAGAAGTTACTGTTCTCTTTTTCCTCCTCCATCTTGGAGCCTTTGAAAAGAGTTCAGAGGAAGTAGCTCACAAATAAAGACTTAGGACATAAGGCTGATCACTGAGGACATTTACTTCCATAAATTCTTTTGCATTCTGTGAGTGAAACCTGTCCTTTCCCTTACTTATTTGCTTATGTATCAAATCAATATGAATAATTACATATATTGATTTTTTTACTTTGGGTTCTAATTCAATATTGGTATGTTTATTTGGTAATTCAGGATTTTCCATGTTTGACTTGTATGTCTTTTTGAAATGCCACCAATTCTATAAGGACTGGTATTGTTTATTACCTGGTACTATAGAATGTTCTAGAACAATTTTACTTCATGCACCACTCCTAAATTTGGCTATATTTCCATTCTTCTTTAAGGGTCCCCAGCATCTTATGTTGAAGAACTTTAATGAAACAAAGTCTAAAAATACAGTTTGCTTATTACAAGTAGTCTAATATTCATCTTCTTAACCCTCTCAGTGGCATATAAACAAGGACTCTGTGTGCATATTAACTGAATGTGTGAATACATACACAAATATTTTTGCATTTGACTAACTTTCTTAAGATAAGGCTGGGCTTTTGCTGATGTCTCTGACTTGAGTCTATTGAGCTGGGGACTGTTCTAGCTTCCCTCTCTTACTCATTGGTAAATTCCCACTTGACTGGTAAGAAGCCGGGATGCCACTAGTCTTCTCATTGAAATCCTTGCTATATGGTGGGTTTGCTTTTGTAACTGTGCTGGAGCCAGCCAGTCAGTCAATGTGGGAACCATGGTTGGGGGAGTGAGGATGATTTTAGAAAAGGCAGAAAGAAGATGCAAGAAACAGAGATGGAAGGGCTTCTGGTTAATACCATGCCAGCAAGCAAGTGTATTTTCTGTCTTTTAAAAGCAAGTGCCACAAAGCATGGCCAATTCTAGGAAGATAAACAATGACCACCAATTCTTACATGGCAAGTTTATGCTATTCAGTACCTATGTTTGACTAAGGCCATTTCCTTCAGGTTAGGACAGTCTCTCTAGGACGTATGAGTTAGTAGAGGAACTTGTCAGGATATAATACACGTATTAATTAAAAACAAAGACAGATATATGCCTGCAGACTCATTCGTGATTAATCACAAGCAAAAAGTCAGTCAAAGTTAACTCTAGAAGTACTCCCCACATATGGTTAGCACAGTACCCCATGGAAAGCAACCACAGGAACTTATAAACTGAGTACAATGCTTCCATCATTATATTAAGCCACCAACTCTACCAACTATATTCCCTTCTACAGTCTTTTGTGTCAGGCCACAGAACTGAGAGAGGCTGCTTAGTCCACTTAAAATTACTAGGTTTTCTTCTGACAGCCCCAGTTTTTCTCAGACTCCATCAGTCTTTTAAGCAATCAGAAACTACATTGGATACCAAAGCTTTCCCTCTTTTGCTAGAAAGGTCTTTGAGGTTAGAAAAGTTCATGCTTTGTGTGCAGCATGCTGGTATTAAAGAGAACCATCCTGCCACTGTCAAAATTCTCTGTGCTTCAGATATCCAAGATGTCTGTCTTAACCAAACTTACCTTTTATTATCTTCACGATTTTTCTACTGGCAAATTGTCAGTTACTGAAATGATACTATGCCACTTTGCAGACCAATTTGTTTGGCTTAAATGTATGACAATACAGTTTACCCATATATCTTTGCAACTTAGTAATTTACTTATCTAGTAAATAATGCTCAATAGTAGAATATAACCTTATTCATATAGCTTTGGAAGTTTTCAGTCTGGGTTAAAGTATCACTGAATATGCTACTATTAACACTTTCTGCAAATTTTTATGTTTCATTTTGAGATGAGATTTATTACACTCCTCAATTGACTCAAACTCAAAATCTTCCTGCTTCCAACTCTGGCCTATGTAACATCACAATCAGCTCCTGCCCACTTGTAACTACATCCCTATGTGACCTGATTCCCTCTTGTGGCCTCCTCGGGCACACTCTCACTTGTGGCATATATTCACAGAGTCATACATGCACATCAAGATTAAGAATAACTAGTATTTGTGGAAAATGTAACTGAATGAAGTTATATATCAGTTGATAAGATACTTGAAATAAACAGAGTGAGTTAGTAACAACTATTGGAGTTAATTTTGCATTTTTATGATAGAATTCTTGGCAGAAAAACTTAAGAGAGACAAGACTTATATTGTATCTTGCTTTCAGAGGACCTAGTGCATTATGGTGAGGAGAATGGCCAAGCAAAATGGCTCGGGCAGCCTTCTAGCCTTTGTGGGCACTGCATGCATGTGGTACATAGACATACAGGCCAAGCATCTATACACACAAAGTAAAAAAAGAAAAAATACAGAAACATTTGATTTCACATGATAAGAATTATCTTCCTGGCGAAATGTCACCACAATCAAAATAAAAAACAAACATAAAAGAGAAAGACAATGAAGCTTTAGTTGGCCATGGGTATCAGGAACCTTCCAAATAATAATTTAGACTTGTCAATATAAAATTTAGGTAATTGTGTTGGGTTGTATTCCATATGGGAATCAATAGATTTCTTATCTATCTATCTATCTATCTATCTATCTATCTATCTATCTATCTGTCTGTCTGTCTGTCTGTCTGTCTATCTATCTATCTATCTATCTATCTATCTATCTATCTATCTATCTATCTATCTACATACCAAATGCTGCCCCTTCATGGTTCCTGCTTACAGAGTCCCTCTCTATACCACCTCTGTTTCTCCTCTGAAAGCAAAGGGCCTTCAATCCTTTCTCCAGTTCTTCCATAATGGTCCCTAACCTCTGTCCAATGTTTGGCTGTGGGTATCTGCCTCTGTTTCAGTAAGATGCTTGGTAGACCCTCTCAAAGGACAATTATGCTAGGCTCTTGTCTGCAAGCATATATCATTAATAGTGAGTATTATTAATAGTTTCAGAGATTGGTGCTCGCCATTGGGATGGCTCTCAATTTGGGCTGGTTGTTGGTTGGCCATTCCTTCAGTCTCTGCTCCATCTTTGTCCCTGCATTTCTATTAGACAGGGCAAATTTTGGGTTGAAAGTTTTGTGTGTGGGTTGGTGTCCTTATCCCTCCACTGGTGGTCCTTCCTGGCTACAAGAGATGGCCTCCTCTCAGGTTCCATGTACCCACTGTTCGGCATCATGGATAATACCAACATCATTGACTTCTGGAAGCCTCTCTCAGAGAGAAGCCCAGAGGGCTAGAAGAATGAATAGAAATCTCTAGCCGCTGGAGGGTAGCCGGGTGTGAAGATATCTGTAAGAACCAATGGTTTTCAAATACAAAAAGTCAACTTTTACAACTTTAAACATGACTAAAAGAGCATAAGTCTAAAATCTACATTTTAAAGCAATGCCTAAAATACTATCCAGTGGGTCAAAAACATAAGGAGAAAAGCATTTTCACTTATATATATTAACACAGGACAAGGGTATGAAATGGAAAAGTTTCTCAGGATATCAATGCTTATGTGTACCAATAACTTTAAAAAATGACCTCAGTTTGCCCAACTTTCAAATGGACCTCCCTGTATGTGTGTGTGA